>NW_025335268.1:50014570-50036670 GCF_004798865.1 Varanus komodoensis
TTGAAATTTCAACCTAAAACATCCAAATAGCTAAAATTGTATCCAAAGAGTAACTTTGCCTCTATGGCTTTCAGCATACCATTTTAAGGCAGTTAATGCTTTTTGCAGATGTTCACAAAAGACAAAGGCATTTTATTGTTGAAGTTTCTGCCCAACTGAAATACAACTATGATATGAACTTGGGTGCCATTTTAAGTAAATTCAACATTTTATTTTTTTTAGCTTCAAGAATGCTAGTCAAATTTTGCTTGGTTACTGCTGAAAGTTAAATTACACTGAAACTATATTTCTTTTCCCATCAACATGACATTGCTGCTGACTGTTTTTCTTTCAAGAATGATCTTATTTCTTTTAAAATGATTCATGTTTCCATAGAAACAGGGCAATTTGCTGCCCCAGACAAAATTTAGTTCACTTTCATGTCTTTATGTGGCTTCTCTTTTAATGAAGGAGTCACAGAAGGAGGCATTGTTTTAAATAATTTTCCTATATTGGTGGAGATCTTATTTATTAATGTGTTACATAAAATGTGTTGCATAAAGTGTTTTGCAATAAGTTTAGCTTCCATGAGCACCAAAATGAGGAGGCCATTTTGGTGCCCATGCCAGGACTGTAAATGAAGCAGGGGTGAAGAGGCGCATCTCAGGTTGAGACAGCATCTTTGACAAACTGCCTGGTACATAAGGATTGGCCATAGTGGTTCCAGGTGGACCACTCTACCCACCTGTCCCATAGCTGGTTTCTCCTACCTACACAAAGAGCTCCCCATATGGCATCCATTTTCAAGACAGAGAACTCCTAAGAACTAGTATTTTTCCCCCAACCATGTGATGTTTGTGCTAAGAACTGTCCTATGCAATGGGTAATACAGAAACCACAAGACCTTGCCACAAGCTGCTCAAATGCCATTCCGTTCCTTTGACATAACATCGAGGAATGCTGTAACAAAGGTCTTGGAAGGGTTAACTTAAATTTAAGTGGTTTAGCTGGAACTTCAGCTGTCAAGGGAGTGATCTGCTCTCCTAAGGTTATACCTAAAGATGGACCTAAGGATGTCTAGCTAAGATCCATTGGCCTTGAGAGAGTCTTTTGTCTCCTGCTGGGACTTGACCTGGTAAGAGGTGTCACACTCTGACCAAATGGTGAAGTTTTCACAGCAGGTATAGGAAGGTGCTATAGCTAAAGAGTACTTCAGGGTTAGCTTGATTATTTTTGTGCCTGTGGTGCAACAAGTTCACATGTTTGGGATGGGGATATTGTAATCTGCAGATACTTTATAACTTGGCTGTTATCTAGTTGTGCTTTCCCTTCTTTTTTTTTGTAACCCCAGAAAGCCCCATCTCCCTCTCTTAATGCTTTAATAGCATTTTCTGTAATCTGATTTGGTGTTTGGGTGAGTTGTGGGGCTAAATCTGGGGTTGTAGCTACAGGGAGCTGAATTTCCTCAATGGGCAGCTGAGGTCCAGCAATCCATGTCTGTGGCAAGGCAGTGGTTCGGTACCAGCCTTCTGCTGTTGCCAAACAATCTTCCACATTGCCATTGTCATGGTCAGTACTACATGGACGTTCTGGATCCATCCAAATATCTAGCATCTCAAGACTGCTTATTTTATAATGCAATATCAATTTGTGGCTCCAAGAAGGGAGCCTCACACACTGGGCCTATTTCCCCTGTTTTATCACTTCAACATTTTTAGAAGATTTTTAATGGTTTTCTTCCCTTGGCATGAACTTTATTAAAGTTATCTAGATTTACAACAGATAATGTCACTTTAAATATTTAAGACGATATGATGGCTAATTTAAAAGAAAGCTACGCATTCATCAGCATCTAGATAAAGCAAGGTATAGGTTATATGATGACTGGGGAAATATAGGTTATTAGCATTTAAGTACAAAATGCCTTTGTGAAAGTAGAAGAGGTCTTAGACAATTCAGGCTACTATATCATCCAGCTAAGCTTGGGCGATGGAGGGACTCACCTTTTATCTCTCAAAGATGCTAAACATCTGGTATCCAGCCTTCATGTTGTACACTTGATTGCCCCCCTAAAAATTTAGTTTTAAAGGAAAAGCCATTACATAGCTTAAGCCTTGCCTCTTACAATAAATATCTTAAGAGAGCCATTGATATGTTTGATGATACTCCATTTATTTATGGATATGATAGTAACTTTATAGGTCAAGTGGGATCCACCTGAACATTCTACTTTTGACCGTTCTTCCAAGTTATAGAGCATAAGTAGTGTTATCTGTTCTCAAAAGGAATGCATTTTAGAAATGACTGGTATAATGCAATCCAACTGTACAGTTTAGGCAATATGCCTAAAGTAATATGCCTTTAGGCTAAGTAATTTACCAGTAGTCACTGAAACACCAGGCATCCTGATATATCACCAGCTTTGGAGGACTACAAGTTTTAGTCCAAAAGAGAAAAACTCTTTGATGTTAGCCCAACACAATTATAACTCATAGACCTAGAATGACATCAAATATTCCTCTCCTTTCATAGAATGTTATAGAGTCGCCCTGACAAAGATCACAGAACAAACAAGAAATGATGAAGATGGAAGCAAGGAATATGCATTCATAATTATGAGGGTGTTTGGGAAAATGGAAACAATTTTTCTAGGCCTACCGATTCCAGACTGCTGATCTATTGCAAGAAGATGGGGTGCTAATGGACAGATACACATGATAAACTTTCCATAGAAACAGGGAATATAAAGCTTTTATACTAAGGTAATGAATGGCAGTTTCTAATGTGTATGCTGGAATATCAAATGATTCCCATACCAGCTTTCCTTTGTCTCACACCATTGCATTATACAACCCTCTTTCCTTCTGCTGTCCTATCAGTCTACTGACTTTTCATAAAATATTGAAATGTCCATTGCAGAATCAGTAAACCATCCTCTCTTGGACTGAGGCCACAGCAACTTAAATATTTGAACATCAAATTAATGCTTAAAAATCACACAAAAACAACAGGTCAGTAAAAGCAATGATGAAATGGTAATCCATTATTTAAAATGTTTCTAGTGCTACAGTTAACCCATAAATTACTTTCTTCCCATCCATTCCTATATTTGGGAAAACACATGAAATTACACCAGTATTCTTTATGTGTCGTACCCATAGAACGTATCCATAATGTCACATGGAAAGATTTATAATATTACTTCATCTAGGAAACTATTCACAGGATTATTCTGAATCCATCATGAATGGCAAATTGATCCGTGTCTCTGATCAGCTCAAAGTAGCAGATATCAATTAACTCTTGGACAAGAGGAATATATGGAAACATAGAAACAGAGCAAGTCAGAAGGGACCCCCTGGGCCATCTAGTCTGACCCCTGGCTCCAGCCAGTTCTGCTCATGACATGCCTACCATGTGCATGTCTAGTCTATCCTTGAACACCCTCACCGATGGGGCCTCAACGACCTCTCGTGGAAGCCCATTCCACACCCTCGGGGTTCTAACTGTCAGGAAGTGCTTCCTGGCATCTAAATGGAACCTTGGTTCCCTGAGCTTGGCTCCATTGGAGCGCATCCTGTCTTCCTCTGCAGGGGAGAACAGGTCTCTATCCACTTCTGTTTGACACCTGCTCATGTTCCTATATGTCGCCAACAGATCCCCTCATTGTCTCCTCTTCTCCAGGCTGAAAAGACCCAGTTCACTCAGCAATACAATATAGCATTAATGGAAGAGACACCAGATAAAAGGTTTGGCCAACAAACAAACATGAATGAAAGAAATTCATATTGAACTAGTCTGGCAAATGTAACATATTTTAATATTTTTTATTTATTTAGGCATTTATATACCATTCATTAGCATGAGGCTCTCAAAATGATGTACAAAAAATCCTATTAAAACAATACAAAATATCAACAATTTAAAATCAGGCATGCCTGTACTAAAAACATCTTTGTAACAATAAATTCAACCAACATAGATAGTAATCAACAATAAAGAGAATAATACATGACAATCATTCACAATAATGTAAACAACTAATCCACATGCACCAGTAACAATATTAATAAAAGCCAATAGATAACTAGATAGTATATTCAAAAGTTTAAAAAGCGAGAGAATAATAAGATTTTAGCCTTTTAACTCAAATAGTCATATGGAGACAATTCCCTCCCTCCCTCCTCTCTCTCTCTCTTTCCATTTTTTTCCTGTACTCTTAATAGAAGGCACTCCTGTTTTGGTTTTGGTAAATTCATTCACTCATTAATATATCCCAAGGCTTTAAAGATAATCAAGCAATGATGGCAGATTTTGGTTCATTAGGCTGCAGCCCCATGTGCATGACATACAGACCTGAATGCAAGGTCTATTTAACAAAATGGAATATGTTTTCTCTGAGGTATCATGCTTAGGATGGTGCACTGAGAGCTTCATTCTCAACAGCACAAGCTTGCAGAGAAGGAAGAAGAAAACATATTATACTTTTGGTTTGGAAATCTACAGCAGTCAGGTTGTGATTTGAAAAACCCATTATCAGCAATAGTTTCCCTCCAGTTTCCAACCGCAAATGTCCAGCAGAGGATGGAAGTTTGAGATAAAAGGCTTGGGGCTTTGTTACATCACATTAATAGACATGGATAATGGAACTGTTTGGGTTTCAGTTTTGCCAAACCTCATCATTCAAATTTGGCTTTCAAAAAACAAAAACAAGTACAGAGTGGTTTGGGATCTTGTTCTATTTTATCCAGATCAATAAACTGGTGGAAGATGGATTTGGGAAGGAAAGAGAATAGTTGGATGACATTCCAGTCTTACCCTCACCTTTAAATAAGATAATGGAACAATATTTTAACATATATTTCCAGGGAAGGAAACAAGACTAAAACAACAGAGCTCTTGATTTAATTTAGAGCACCATCCAGCATGGTGGGGAAACCTTTATATGACCACAACGGCTATGAACAACTTTGGTGGCTTCAAGAATGGATCATTTAAACCATTCTGGAAACAAAGAGATTTGCATGTGAGCCTTCTGTGTAACTTTAGCATTGCTTTTATCAGCACAGAAGGAAGAAATTTGAGGTTATACAGCAAAGTTCTGTTTGGAAGAGTTGTACACATATATTCCATTAATAGAAAGTAGGCCCAATAGGACATATTACATGGTCTATTTGCATTCATCATTCTCTGAAATACACATGCCAACACCACCTTCTGCATTCTGGTTCCAGACTCCTAGCTGAGAAGATCAGAGAAAGCTGCCCCAGCTGGTCTAGGGACTATTGCATACAAGTGACCAAGCTCCCGGAGGGCTAGCAAACAGGAATAGCTAACAGGAGTTTGACAGTGGAATTTGGTGGAGGAAGTCAAGGGAGAGGCCCCCAGCTTTTTGTTTGTTTGTTTTCCCCCTTAGCTTCCCTTCTCTTTTTTGTTTTCTTCCTTGTACCACACTTTCAGTTACTGGTACGAGGCTGGTAGCAATTTTCTAGGAAGACAGAAGAAAGCATTGGTCGTTATGACAGGATGAGCAAGGTAGATTCAAAAGGCAGCAGAAAGCATAGCCCAAAAAGACTCTCCAATGAGAGTGACGTGCAAGGTCTGTCCAATATTTGTTTTCTCGTGGGAGGTCAACATGACCTACATGTGCAACAAATGCAAGCTGGTAGCCCTGCTTAGAAGAAATGATGAGAGCACTTGAGAAGTAAGTGTCCACCTTGAAGAGACGATGAAGAGATTTTAGACAGAATGGTGGAACTGCAACAGCGAAGTGTAGCACTGGAGCTAGAAGTACAACAGCAAGCTGAAGCAGGAGAGTCCTGAAGGAAGGGAAAATGAGAAACTCCCTGGAAGAGGGTGACAGGAGCAGAACTGGAAAACAGTCTGCAGCAGTGGAAGCAGTAGAACTATGGACCTGCTTTCAGTTCCTCAGGGATGGAACTGAAGGGCAACCTTCAGTGGAAGAACTAGAGCCAGGAGAGCTTGTGTGCTCCTCCACACGAGAGACATTCAATAAGCAAATAGACAGTTATCTGAGTGGAATGGTGTAACTGGCATCCTGCTCCAAGACTCGGCCTTCTTGGCCCCTTCCAACCCAAGTATTCTATGATTCTATGAACCCATTCAGTAGTAAGCAAAAAGCTAAAGCTCAACCAAGTGCTGGCAATGATACCAAGGCCTACAAGAACAAGAAGAGAAGAGGGTTAGTTATGGAGACTCTCTGTTGCATGGAATTGAAACACATCTATGTCACGAAGACCTGGTCTTCGTCAGGTTTGCTGTCTCCCTGGAAGACAGATTAGTGGTATAATTGAAGGATTGCCAAGGCTCATAAAGCCCACCAACACATATCCCTTCCTTCTTATACACATGGGAACAAATAAACACTGCCAAGTGCAGCTCTGAAGAAGTCAGAGAGCTTTGGGGAGAAAAGTCAAGAACTTTGGGGCCAAATAGCTTTCTCTTCAATCTTTCCAGTACTTGGAAGAGGAATAGACAGGGAAAGAAAAATACTCCAGGTGAATGCCTGTCTACAATGGTGGTGCCAATGTGAGAGATTTGGAATCTGGATTTTGGAATGGGCTATACTTCCTGGAAAATGGGCAGCTGGCAAGGGATAGGTTGCACCATACAAGCACTGGAAAGAATGTATTTGGCCAGAGTATGAAGAAGTTTATTAGGAGGTCTAATGCAACAGGGTAAGGAGAAGTACACCTGAGCACAATAACAGGCCAAGACTTTGCAGTGCAAACAGAAGGAGCAGCTCTAATATACCCAATAATAGTCTTCCAAAAATGTAGGAAGAAAGCTAGAGTATAAAGCACATGGTCTTCAATGTCTATATACTAATGCCTGGAGTATGGGAAACGAACAGCATGAACTTGAACTCTTAATGTAGATGGGTGAATACAACCTGGCAGGTGAAACAAACTTGGTGGAATGACTTCAGTGACTGGAATACAAACATTGAAGGATAGAACTTGTTCAAGCAGAACAAAAGGAACAGAAAGGGAGGCAGAGTTGCACTGTATGTTAAAGATACACATCTCTTTGCAGATATGTAATGCGGGAGGATGAGCTTAGTAGCCCCATCGAGAGTATCTGGATTAATATAAATAGAAGAAAGAATTAAAAGGACACTGTGATTCAAATCTATTACAAACACCAAGGCATGTAGAAGACAAGGATGGAACTTTAGAAAAGCAAATTGCCAGGGTTTCAAAGAAGCCTGTTATGAGGGACCTCAATTTCCCTGATATCTGTTGGGAAACAGATCCCACCAAAAATAACCCCTCCAAGAAATTCCTAATGTGTGTTGCTAATAACTTTTTCCTCAGAAAGTGGAGGAATGAAATAGAGGAATGGCTATCCTTGGCTTGATTGTAACCAGCACAGAAGACCATCTCCATGAGCCATAAAGGTCAAAAAATGTCATAAAGGAGCTGGCAGAGAACCACTGCCAACTATCTTTAAGAAATCATGGATGACCGGGGAGGTGACAGATGACTGGAAAAGGGCGAATGTTGTCCCTATCTTCAAGAGAGTTAAAAAGAAGAGCCTGGGATCTATAGACCAGTCAGTCTAATATCAATCCCTGGAAAAATTTTGGAGCAGATAATAAATCAGTCAGTCTGTGAACACCTTGAAAACAAGGCAGTGATTACTAGAAGCCAACTAGAACTAGATGGAACAACTATCCACAGCTGGTTACTCCAAGAGTGCTCATCAATAGCATCTTCCCAAACTGGGGAGAGGTAGCAAGTGGTGTACTGCCGCGTGTGCTCTTGGGCCCAGTGCTCTTCAACTTGTTTATTAATTATTAGGCTGGGGAAGTGCAGGGAACAGTTATCAGATCTGCAGATGACACAAAACTGGGTGGGATAGCTAATCCCCTGGAAGACAGAAAGAATGTTCAAGGTGATCTTGAAAGGTTGGAATGCTGTGCTGACTAGAACAGAATGAATTTCAATAGGGACAAATGCTCCAGATTTTCCTATATGGCCGCCTAGAGTGTCTTGCAGCCATAGGATTGCACCTAAAATTATTTCATAAGCAAACTCTAGTACCATGGTAAAATAGTCCTCTATTTTAAATCTAGGTGATTATTTCTGAGCTATCTATCTTCAAAATCTATGTATTATATTCTGGCATTTTCCTTTCTCTTGGCAAATTATTGAATGACATGCTTACATATTTTGTCCAAATTAAATATACAGAAACAAAGTTAGATTTGTTTTTGTTTTCAATATATTCCATGAAATACACTGTTATTCCTTCGAGATTCCAGCCTAGTTCAATATTTCAGTTGCCATTCACATTTTCATTCTGCAATGTGGTTCTGTTTAGACACAGCTTGATCATTTCATAATCCAATTTATATTTGCCCCTACTATACAGAATAGCTTTAGTTTCCTTTTATGCACACAGCATGCAACAAATGGGGAAATGAACACTATATATTGCGCCATTACAATTTTATGACTCTATATGAAATTAATTATAACATTCATTTTGCTTCACTAACAGAAGAGAGAGACCATCTTACTTTTCTCCCATTAACCCTTTAAAGCACAGTCCTATGCAAGTTTAGAGAGAAATGAGTCCTGTAATTATAGGTGGCTGGGCATGCTGGGAGTTGTAGACCATTTTTCTTCCTAAACTTACATAGAATTGCACCGTTATTTGCTTTTCTATTGACCAGTCCAAATAGGAAGAGGTTTGATCCTAAATATGCCAGACCTATACATGACAGTTACTGGTATAGTATTTTGTGCCATGGTTGTGTCTTTTGATCGTAAGACTAGTACAAACTTGAATTCTTCCTATGGATGCAATCAAAGGCAGACATTGGCAATGGGTTGGATCCAGATTTCCACATATGTGAATTGCATATCCCACCAGTGAAAATGGAGAGGTCATTCTCTCCCAGAATCTATGTTCCTGAAAATAAACTCTAGTTGACTGGGGTGGCAGGGACCCTCCAGAACAGCATCTGAGGTGGCATTGAGGACTAAAAGGAGAAGGAGGGAGAAACAATGAAAATGTCCACTCCATTGCCTTCTGTAGTGAGGAAACTCTGCTGGATCCTGATATCTTCTGCCATGAGAAGAAGCGGTGCTGGCTTTCTCTGTTTCTGCCATCTGCACATCTATTTTAGCCCTGTGCATTGCACAGTTGAATTTCATGCTTTTAAATAAATAAAGAGCAGGTTCTGGAGGGCCAGTTAGGAACATGGTACACAGGAGATACCCTAAACACCATTGGCAGCTGTGGAGGGGAACAATTTGGGGGCAATTTAAACCAGAACCACACGGGTGGTTTTAAACTTTCTGTTTGGTATGGGCATATTCAGATCCTGCTTGGGGAGTCCTTGCCCCTGCTTTAGAAAGCAAATACACATGAATTGCAATTATGCATTCCTTGGTCTGAGTTTTCTTACTCCTGCTCTACTTTATGAGGTTCACCTTGGTCAAGGAAACTGAAAGCACAATAACATCACACTTTAACTAGTGGCACAAAGGGGGAAAGAGACACCGCAATGCTTTTTTGTGCAACAGCTGACTGTCTCTTCTGCAGTAAAAACAATACTATTGGAATTGGTTATGAAATAGTAGATAGGATAGTTGGTGCTGAATTAGGAAGAACTTGCTTCAAAGCATCGCCCAACCATTAGCTCACTCAATATCCATGGACAAGTTGGCTGAACCTATTGTAAGCCAAACCTACCTCATGCAGCTACAATACGGATAACGCACGATACATTTCCAGCTTCTAACCTGAAAGAGAGGAGGCGATCGATGGCTAGTAGACTTGATGGCTACATGCCAATGCCTGCCAGTTGCTGGGTAACTTGGGCAGAGAGAGCGTTGCTGTGGGATTTTGTGAGCGATTGGTCTGCCACTATGTGAACAGAATGCTGGTCTAGATGGAGCCTTCATCCGATCCAGTAGGGTCCTCCTTATGTTCTTATATCAGAGTATAAAACTGGTGCAAATAAGATATGTAACCAAACCGTTTCATTAATGAGGACTTTTAATGCTGAAATTCTTCCTGGCTAGTCTTCCCAACACTAGCTAAATATGCTAATGTGTTTCTGAGCACCATCTTGTATGGTAATGTCACATTCTCCTTGTCTTCTCCTCAGTTAAATGAGGAAAGAGGATTAACTTCTAAGATGTGTTCCAGTTACAGTGTGTGTTTCTTGCTAGAACAGCAATTCTCTTATCATTGTAATAATGAATTGATATCCTGGTGAGCTCTGATTGCTTCTTCTTCTTCTTTTGTCAGCAAAGATGCCTATTTTTACTCTGCTAAAAGGAAATTAAGCAGCTGGATTTTGAATAGCAGATACCACATAGAAAGCTATCATCACTACTTCCCTCTATCCCCAGTTCCACATGTTGTGTGTGGAGCCGGCTAGAGGTCAGACTAGATGGCCTGGGAGACCCCTTCTGACTCACTCTGTTTCTATGTTTCGAAACAAAAGGCAGTCATAACAAAGCCCTGACCAATATAATGGAGTTCTGAAGGGTTCAGTCCTGGGCCAGTGCTCTTCAACATTTTTATTAATATTTTACTGGATAAGAAAGTGCAGGAAACAATTATCAGATATGCAGATGACACAAAATTGTTGGGGGTGGAAGACTGAAGGAAGGTTCAAGGTGATCTTGATAGGTTGGAGTGCTGGGCTGATAAGAATAGAATGAAATTCAATAGGAACAAATGCCAAGTTCTATACCTAGTAAAATGAAATCAAATGTATCATTACAAGATAGCAAATACTTGGCTCAAGAATACTGCAAGTGGGAAGAATCTTGGAATTGCTGTAGATCACAAGCTGAATATGAGTCAACAAATTGATCTGGCTACAAAAAGAGGAAATACTATTTGAGGCTGCATTAATAGAAGTATCACTTCCAAATCACATGAAGTATTCCCCCTTACTCAGCACTGGTTAGGCCTCGTCTGGAACACTGTATGGAGTCCTGGGCACCACGGTTTAAGAAAGATGCAGACAGGCTGGAAAGGGTTCAGAGGAGGGCAACAAGGATGATCAAGGGGGTGGAAACAAAGCCCTATGAGGAGAGATTGAAAGAACTAGGCATGTTTAGCCTCAAGAAAAGAAGACTGAATGGATATATGATGGCACTCTGCAAGTACTTGAAAGGCTGCCACAAAGAGGAAGGCCAGAATCTCTTCTAGATCATCCCAGAGTGCAGGATAAGGAAAAACCGGCTGAAGTTACAGGAGGTCAGATTCTGGCAGATTCATGATGCAACTGGAAGCCTTCTGAGAGGGATGGTTTAACTTGGAGTCCTACACTAAGCATGGATCCATGGGTCCATGTCCTTTTTGGCCCCTTGCAACTCTACTGTTCTGTGATTCTATGATGCTACAATTACAGAAGGTGGGGTCACTTCTGAGCATAATGAGGTCTCTACCAGCTACCATCTTCATTCTTCAGGAATGCCTCTGGGCCACATGATGAACCTTCAGGTGAATTTTTAGTAATGAATATTCAGTATGCATGCCCATAGAGTTTTCCTATCTTTGCTATAGAGGGGCATTCTTCTTCCCCACGATTCCAATACTTTCATCTGCAGTGGTTGACCATACTCCAGATAAGGTGTCCAGGAGTGGAGAACAGGAGTGGGAACCGCTGTCTTCCAGATGTTGTTGCATTCACGCTCCCACTATCACAAACAATATCGCCAATGGTCAAAGATGATTGGCGTTCTGACCCATCATCTGGAGGGCACCAATTTCCCTAGCGCAGGTCCACATAATCCTGAAGTCCAGCTTATTACAATAAGTTAAATAGCAAAGGTTGTAAGAGTACTTTTGCTATGTGGGGTAGAGGTCATATCTATAAGTCAAACTTATACTAAGAAAAGGCTACATGGGATAAAAATATGAACTTTTAATTATATGATATTCAGTAGTTCCTTTTTGGGTTAGTGTTAGTATAGTGTTAGTATAGTGTTTTGGGTTAGTATAGGTCTCTTACAGACCTATATTTTTAAAGGTACAGATGATATTGCTATGCATAATTCCCTCAGAGCCGAAATTAAGTACAAGATATCCAGAAAGAGGAGTTATTACATTTCAAAGTCAACATATTTTATGCTTTTGTTCTTTTATATTCTACTTCATTCTACCCACTCAAAAATGATGGTGTCTATTTACAAAATGGGTGCATTATTAATGGAGCATGGTGGCTTTAGATCAAAATTGTTATGTGGTTTTCAAGGAGAGGTTATTGTTCCCATGTGTGGTGATTTTTTTACGCAGCCAACAGATTTGTTGTGATGTTTTCAACATATGGCATGAGTATCAAACTTGACAGTTGACTTTAATTTGAGTCCAAACCAGTCAATCGACATGGCTTTAACAAAGGAGCATAAAACTAAGAATTAGACACTCTTAAACTTTAACATGACTTGCTGTGTAGCCTTAAGCAACTCCTTTGACAACTAATATGGGTCCACCAATTTGGTTGGCCTGCATTTTGAATTGCCTAATTTAAGATGCCTTGAATTTTGGAAGATCCACTCATGTACAGTGCCAACTGGTTCAATCAAAATATTATGCTTCCTCTCACTCCCACAGAATAATAGAAACCTAGAGTGTGCAGGACCTTATGAGCTATGAAATGGAAAATTTCACTATAAGCAAGGTGACACCTATACATATAGATTGTAAGTCTGTTCCTGGATGCAGGTGGATTTCAAGGGACCATTCACTCAGTTCAGGAGTCTCAAAGGTTGAACCCACCTCACCTAATTCATAACTGGCTTTTCCAGTGTCACATTTTCTATCACAGTGGGTTCAAGCTAGCTAAGAACATTCATTCATTCAACATTTTCTATACCATCTTATTATTTTCAAAAAATCTCAAGATGATGAGATATCATCTATTAGTGCTAAAATAATATGTTAGCATTCACAGAAATGTCCACATTCATTCAAATGTTCTACTTTGAGGAACTCTGAAAAGAATAAAGCAACAGTACAAAAGAAACAACCTCATTGTTCCTGGGTTTACTGGCAATTATTTAAGTCAAATAGCCCAAATCATGGAGCAGCATGCACCACCTTTAATGTCAAATAATGAAACAAAAAGTGCAAAATATTGACTACTCTGAAGCATCCCTACTTTAAAGAAAGGGTCACAATCCAAAAAGAAGAACTTCAAAGATGAAAAGATGCACGGAATCCACATTAACTATGAAGTCCACGTCATCAGATTAGGATTATTCTTCTCAAATCTTCATCATCAATTCAGATGCCAAGATCTCACACTCAGTAAAATCTAAGCAGCGCTCACTAAGCTGAATTTTTCCATTGCTGTTCTCCATTTTTATCCATGTCACGTCTGCTCTTATATTTGTTGAATTCCATGATTTTGGGGGAACTATCGGAAGCAGAGAGTTTAAGGGCAGATTAGACATTTACCGGTAACATGGGACTTCAACTGAAAGCCAGGGCCAATGGCTCACCCTTACCTCTTCCTTCGAATGGTCAGCAACACAAAAAGTGTGGTGTCATCATTGTGCTAACTTTCAGCTTCTTCAGCCAGACATAAAAAAGTTGCTTCCTGTAGGAATTGCAATGATGCAGTGATACTGTTTTTTGGCAATGATCACATTTCAGATGTAATGCCTAGTTCTGGCCTTACTCTAGGAGATATAGCTGAAACCTGTGACAAAATGGGTTTTGCCTTCCCAAAATAGCCATATACAGATTGTATATCACTGTTGTTTGTTGTTGTTTGTATTGTTGTTTTGTTTTAGAGAGGGGACTTAAATTATATTTGGGGCAGGAAATAGCCAGGAAATGTGTTGGTCAATGGTACTCCAATAAGAAAAGAGCCTAGAAAAAGAATTACAAAACAGGATTGAAGACAAATATCATAAAAACAAAATATAGCACTGCCTGGCAAATACCAACAAATACAGTAATTACAGCAAATGTCACTGTAATTTCTAGTCACTGATGATGTGATTTGACTCCTGTTCTCCATTTCTCTAGAATTTCTTTTTGAGCAAAAGCCCACATACAGAGCTGCAAGAAGGCTTCAAAGCCTGCATGAACAACTCTCATACACACACACATACCATTGTCACACTTTGTATCAAAGTGAAAATGAGTTAATTCACGACATAGAAACTTATTTTAAAAAGAACAAAAGTGGGATTGGAATTGTGAATGTATTGTGTGGTTTGAATCCACTGAAGTAATTTATGGCTAATTGAGATGTAGGAAAAATAAGTGGGGCTTGAAGACATAAGTTTTATAGAAATAAAAACTTTTTAAAAGATAATAAAATCATCAGGCCTTAGAAAAATAACATTTTATTAAAAGACAAAGCATGTATGGGACAGATTTTTTCATTTCCTGTTCATGATGAAGGTATTAGCCTCATAATTTAAGCTGTTTCAAGGGCATATAACAAGAGGCTGAGCAGATATAAGTGTTCTTTGGAATATTATTTATAGGCCCTTGGTATGCCCACCACCCTGCCAGCACCAAACATTAATAAGGTTTATGAGCATCCAGCGGTGACTGTAAATTGTTAGGCTTCTTATTTAAATCATGCTGTTGACTTTGTTCGCTTTCCTCATGCTGGTCCAAGTTTTGCAGATAAATCTGATAAAACTCTCCAAGTTGGAGAAAAAAATTGTTTTCTGTCTGTGGAGATCCGAGTACAGGGATAAACAAAAGATGTGCAGGGGCAGGGAAGAGAAAAGGCTATTGTGAATAATATACAGTACTTGAACCAGGCCAGACGGTAATTGATAAAATGCTTATGCAGCTATTTGTGTGACTGGTACAGAAAGTGTTTATTTGCCAGCATCTTAATTTCAGCAATAAAACAAAGAGCTGGAATGGAAATTTCATTAAGCAAGTGATATTTCACTATTGGAGGCCCACTGATCATCACTCATGTTGCACACAATCAATGATGGGAAGAGATTAAATAGCATAGAACTGAACCAAAAAGCTGGGTGCAAGCCCAACCAGGAAAATCAATATTAATGATCATGCTACATCCTAGAATAATCCTTCTTTTGTGGAAGAACTAGGAGAAAGGACACATTGGCCTCAACTCTGAAATTCCTTTTGATTCAGTGATTGTTACTAGCAGACCTTTCATATTATTTTAGTTCTGGCTATGTCCCAAGATCTCTCCTTGGTGCCAGAGCTAGTCAGGTACATCAGATACTTCCCAATACCATATGGATTTGCTGCTGGATCTGACCAAAGGAGAGTATTTTATTTCAGCCAGATGCTCTCTGAAAATTCAAGGGAACAGTTGAAAGACTTGACCTCTTTTGATTGTCCCTGTCATTCAGGATCTACAGGTATGCACATTCAGAAATGACATTCTACCTATCATGGCTGAAGAGGACCATCCTACACTAATGCTGTTACTGTTTGAGAAGTATTTTTTGGTGTCCAGAGTACTTTGTCTATGCTTCCTAAATTCTCTTTCTCTGAAAAACTCCAGAGAAGCAAAAGACTTGTCCAAATGTACCAGCAAGTCCTATGACTGAGTAGATATGAAATGAGGCCTCAAGAGCAGGCCTTTTGAAGGAGCAGCCTTAACATTTTGAGGGTCTCCAGAAGAAGACACACTAATACCTCATCCTTTGTGGGGGGGGGGGTTGTTCACTTCTCTTTCCCTCCCCTCGCCATCAACATTCATGCATAAACATCGTACACCTTCATAGGTTTTCAGAAGAGATATAGAAACTGCTTTTGTCAACTACTAACACTGCTCCCTTGACATTTATTTTATATTTATTTAGGTTTTTATATCATGTTCATTAATCCAGGGCTCTTAGAACAGCTATGCAATAAAACCCTAATAAAATCATTTTTATTGTAATCAATTTCAATTAATTTGAAACAGTAATAGCAACAATCAATTTAAAGCCCTAACACCAATCATAAAAGCATCTATATGATCCATAAAATGCAATCATGTAAATGAAAACCAATGTAATGTAAACAAAAACCAAAACAATAAATACCAATAGTAAACAACAATCTGCATGTCTCAATGCCAATATGGTAAAAGCCAATATAAAACCAAATGCTTATCAACAATTAAAATTGTGAGAGAATAAAAATGTTTTAACCTGCACCAAACCATATACAAAGTTGGTGCCAGCTGGCCTCAACTCACAAGGACAGTTTGTATGAAAATGGCACGTGTCATTGGCAGGTGCCTCAGGTAAGAAACCTGCAAAGTTTCTGAAGCATAGGTGCAGTTGCTATGACAATATGATGGTAGAAATCCCTGTTTCAGACTTTTTTCATAGGGAAGTCAGGCAGAATTAGAAGAACACCTATTCCATAATCCCATCATTGCCCTTTCCCAAACCACCCTGATTGGGCCACCTAGTAAAATGTGCCCCAGGATTAGAAGGTGGATTTCTCAGTCACTCAGCCATGCTCCATCCCTCCACCCTGCCCACAATCGGTATTTAGAGAAATGAAAATAAAAAGACACTATTTGGAGGCGACATAAAGTCTCCGTGTCTCTCACGTCTGTGAAACTCAAGTCGGTAATGAAGCCCAATTCAGCTCCAGTTTCAGTTCTGTTGGCTTTGGAAGGAAGCCTGCTTTGCCTCAGGAAGCAAAGGGACTAGACAAAAGTCGTCCCTCAAGCTTCAGGCTTTGTCCAAATCTGATGCACATTCCTAGTAGCTATTGAACCTTTGAAAAGAGGACAATCAGAATCAAGCCTACCATGATAGCTTTCCAGTATGGCACATCTTCCTAATACTTTATATTCATCACATTTCCCCACTGCTGCTGTTGTTGAATGGAAATGGAATATGTGTCCCCCTAGGATTTTATCATCCAAATTTTGAATAACCTCTTGCTTCCTCTGCTTAACAAAAGAAAATTGAAAAGTAAAGGCTCATCAACTTTAGCATTCATAATTGCACTGAAAATGAAATATATTTGGCTCATATAGATTTTCAAGCAAATTGTATTCACTAAAACCCTGGTGAGCAGTTTTGAGACATAAATCCACCTCATGCTAAAAAAAAAAAAAAAAAAAGCTCATAAATTATACGAGCAGAGGAGGAGTGATTTTATCAAAGAGCACACTCTGTCCATGGAATCGTTCAGTTGTTCAGAATTTATAGCTTTTGAGAAGCCTTTTATGATCCCTAATTTTCACAACACAAAGATCAACAAGGCTTCTTTGAATGGAATTATTATTTGAAAATGGAAATTTAAAAAAAAAGAATACATGTTAGGATGAACTTCAGAGTGCCGTAGAAAATCCTGTTCCAAAACTAAATTATGGAACATCCTATAAGCCTTCTAAATTATTGAGAAAATACCTATTACCATCTAAAATGAATTTATTTTCCACTCAGAAAGTGTTTTTTGCAGTTACCCATATCTTTTTGCTGGCTTTGAATCTATGCTTTTGTATAAGAAGACCATAGCGGAAAATCTGAAATAACCTGTTCTAAAGAGAAGCTTTCCTTTGTTCAGAAAAGACCTTCATATGTTTTCAGAAGAGAGACCGCAACTGTTTTTACCTTCTCTGTTGGCGTTGCAAGAAAATGCATTCTTAGCATCTTTCCCATTCTGGCAGTGTGATCCTATGCATGTCTACTCAGAAGGAAGCCCTATGGAATTCCATGGGGCCCACTCCCAGGTAAGTGTGTGCCCTGTATTCCTTCTGAAAGAATGCTGAGATATTATCTTTGGAGAAAGCAATGGTTATGTAACACAGCAAGCAAGCAAACTTGGTTATGGGGCCAGAGGCAGGACTATAGAAAGAAGGTCACAGTTGGTAGAACGCAGGAAGGAAAAACACAACCTCACTGGCAGGTGGTAGTGCTCAGATGCCTCTCTCACAGAAGCTGCAGGACCTTTAAAGGCATTGTCATCCCTCTGAACCTCTCTTGTGTTTTCTGGCTATTTTCACCAACTTTGATTAGGGCAAAAGTAATGCATCATTTCCTGGATAATGTCCTTATTCACTACAGAGGCGCAGTGTAAAGTTTTAATTCCTCTCTTTAGCACAGCATTGTGTTGTGCAATGAAAAATATAGGAAGCTATATTAAGGCAGAGAGGAGTTCCCTCCCTGGGGGGCAGGGTGGGGAGAGAACCTTGTGCAAAAAGGTGTTTCGCCTTCTATGTAAAGCAGAAGATTAAATGCCTCCAGTGGAGAAGCCCCTGGCAATCTGTTCTTGTCACATACATACAGTAGCCATCAAAAGAGCCTTTTTAGCTCCCAGGGGAGGGAGAAAAGGGGTTGGAATACAAGCAGTTAATGAGAAGATTTGAACTTTGGCTCCCTAAATATGTCTTCACAAGCAGCCAGCCCTGTGTATGGATCAGGTTCCACATGCTTACTTGTGAATATACCAGCTGCACACCATGCATGTAATATCTTTGACTTTTTATCAAGGCTAAAAAGCTTATCCTTATGCCTCATAGGTGATCATTTTGGCTGACAGTCAGTGAACACAATTTCCAGCTCTACAATAATTGTTTGCAGCCCAGCAACCAGAACTGTGCACAACTCTTCAAGTGTGCATGCAAGAACATGATATTATCAGTCATTTTAATTGCAATCCTTTCCCTATATTTCTATGCAAGGAAATGACTTTTTTCACAGCTGCCATGCAGGGTTCTGATGTCTTTCCTACAGTCACACACCATAGCCTGGAGATTTCACCACCAATCCCAATTTATCTGTCCACCATAAAGAAGATGAAGAAAGCAGTCGATGTTCGCACTTCGCACAAACCTCTCGGGTATCCCAATCCAGCCTGACAATATTATGCCCCATCCTCATTAATTGGGAGGGGGCGATTTCACTTGTCCTGAGCTCCTTGGAAACATGGCGAGCACTGACTTTGATGGAGTGCCTGCATGTGGCTGCTCGTGGTAAGTCCCACTGCGAAGTTTGGGAAGCCACCACCCTGTTCGGGTTCTGACAGTCTCCTAGCATAGCACCGCTGTGTTGAGTACTCCAAGGCATTCTGGGAACTTTAATATGGTGGAAGGATTTCCAGATCCAGCCATGGATGGGCAAGCTGGAGAGCTAGAGCAGCGTGAACATTACCACAAGTAAGCGGTGCCAAGACATTTATTATTATTATTATTATTATTATTATTATTATTATTATTATTATTATTATAACATTTCTATGCCGCCCCTTGCCAAAGCCTCGGGGCAGCTTACAACACAATAAAATACATTGAAATACAATAGAACATAATAAATTGCCACTAAATACAAAAATACAAAAATACACTGAGATACAAACATAATAATATAAAATTAAAATTAACAGTATAAAATAAGTAAATAAAGAATATAGGAGGAGAAAAGAGAAGGAAGAAGAAGTTGCCCTGGCCAGATCATATATTTTAACAATTAAAATGATGTTTAAATAAAAAGGTCTTTACCTGGCGCCGAAAAACCAGTAATGACGGTGCCAGGCGGACCTCTTTGGGGAGTGAATTCCATAGGTTGGGCGCCACCGCAGAGAAAGCCCTCCTCCGAGTACTTACTCTCCTAATTTCTTTCATGGAAGGTTCCCAGAGAAGGGACTCTCCCGCAGATCACCAAAGCATCTGCTTGTGGGTGCTGCCCATGGATACCTGTCCTGTCTGGAGAGACTATGATCTTTCTAAACTTCCCCAAAATCCTGCCTAAAAGTGAAACTGGTGTTGTGACATCAGTTCTTTCCTCTGCTGCCAGATTTGCTCAGCTCAGGCTGTCGCTGCTGTCAGCCATGAAGGAATCTGTTCAGAAATGCCTGAGATCTTGCTAACTCCAGAGTGTTAAATTAAATCTCGAAGGAGAGGTTTAGTCATTCACTTTCAAAAGGGCATTTTTCTTACACGAGCTTTGCAGAGACATTCAAAGGATGTGTTCCAGTCAAAAACAAATACTTGACTCATGACGAAGTGCCCAGCCCTTACTGATGAGCTCTTTAGAGGATGTGCATGTTCTCTTTCCAACTGAAGGGCCACTGATTTCTTAAAATTACAGTTGTGTGCCAATGGTCTTTCAAAACTCTACCCTATTTGGGGGTAATGAAACTCAGGCAAATATTTCACCAAATTTTCCAGAAGTAGGAAGAAAAATTCTCTAGACAGCATCTTTATTGCTGATTACATCACAACTTCCTCCCCCACAAGTTTTTGTTGTTGTTTATTTGTTTGCTTGTTTGTTTCTTGGTGGCAATACTACCAAAGCTTTGTTAGCAGTCCAGCTCTTATTTTTTATCTTCTACAGCCAGCATCGGTGTGGCAGGCAGCCACCACAAAACAACAGCAATGGTTGGGCCTTCTCGTATTTCTGTGGGTGGAGCAGGTAAGAAAAAGAAAAAGCTCCAAATTCCTCTCAGGAAAGAAAAGCCATCTCCTGACTAATGCTAACTCTGATCTTCTCAGTCTTCAGGATTCTACATCTTACTCAGGGTCTCCCAAATGTAACATTTCTGAGGTGTGACTGTGGATACTTCTTTTGCCATGTGCAAATGCTTGGACCATTGCGATGTCCCTGAAAGCCCCATTCTGGGTGCAAGGGGGTTGCGCTGTCTTCAGGGGAGGGGGAAAAGGTGGAGCTAGTACAGCACCAACAGGTGTCTCCAATTGCAGACTGGGATGGAAGCTCATAGAATCCATCCCGCCAGCATTCACAGACTTTCTCTAGTGCTTGACCTCATCTTGGAAAGTGAGCTGAGCTGACAGAAAGCTTGCACCTTTGACAAGTTCTTCTGCATCAGCGCAGCAGCACAACAAAGACTATGACAAAGTGGGCCAGAGTCTGGGGAGCCAAGCCAGGGGATCTGATAGATTCCCATCTGCAAAACAGATTTGTCACACTTCCCTGCACCAATTTCCCAAAAGTTTTCCTACTTTTATTACTTTGCTTTCTTTTCAGGGCACTTTAGAACTGCTTGAGTTTATCTTATCATTGTGAAGTGACTGTGGGTGCTCGGTATTTTATCTTTCTATGACACATCTCTCTATTGCTCTGCAGCCTCCCTGACCATCCATGCTCCCTGATCTGAAAAGGCTGCACAAAGAAGAATTATGCCATGGTGTCATCCCCTGAACTTAAGAACATAAGAACCTACAAAAAGCCATTCTTCATCAGGACACTGGTTCATCTAATCCAGCACTCTGTAGACATGGTGGCAAACCATCTGCTCACAAGACGCATCAAGTAGGATGGGTACAGGACCTCCACCTGCCCAGGCTCCTCAGCAGCATGCTGCCTCTAGTAAAGGAGGTAGCACATAGCCCGCAAGTAGCCACTAAGAGCCTCCTCCTCTATGAATTTGTCCAGTCCATTTTAAAGCCATCCAAACTGGTGGCCATCACTACTTCACATTGCAGTGAATTTCATTGTTAAATTATGTACTGTATGAGGCTTTCCCTTTGTCTATCCTGAATCTCCCACCAATCAGCTTCATAGGATGACCCCAGGTTCTACTATTATGGGAGAGAGAGAGAGAAATGTTTTCCTTTCTACTTTCTCCACATTGTACATGATTTTAAACATCTCTAACATGTCCCCCTTTACTTGCCCCTTTTCTAAGCCAATCAGAGTTGTTCTCCCTGCTCTTTATACAGGAATTGCTCCAACTCCTTCACCATTTTAGTTGCCTTTCTCTGCACTTTGCCCACTTGGCAATGTCCTTTCTCAGGTAAGGCAACCGGAACTGAACACAATATTTGAAATGAGGTTGCCTGGCTTTAGTAAAACATGCTCTGGTAACCTCTAAATTAGATGGCTGCAATGCATTCTACTTGGCGCTATCCTTGAAGAAGGTTCAGAAGCTGCAGCTGGTGTAGAATGCAGCAGCCAGATTAATAACTTGGGCCCACAGGTCTGAAGATGTCATGCTGATGCCCTTTCTCCCAGTTTGGAGAGATTCCTCTGGAGATCCTCACAATCCCTTTTGGGTTTAACCAAGGAGAAGAGCCTAATGCTGGGAACAATAGATGGCAAAAGAAGAAGGGGACGGCAGAGGATGAGGTGGCTAGATGGAGTCACTGAAGCAGTCGGCGTGAGCTTGAGTGGACTCCGGGGGATGGTGGAGGACAGGAAGGCCTG
>NW_025335268.1:50036770-50049175 GCF_004798865.1 Varanus komodoensis
AGGGACGGCAGAGGATGAGGTGGCTAGATGGAGTCACTGAAGCAGTCGGCGTGAGCTTGAGTGGACTCCGGGGGATGGTGGAGGACAGGAAGGCCTGGAGGAAGGTTGTCCATGGGGTCGCGATGGGTCGGACACGACTTTGCGACTAATAACAACAACAACAAATAGTTTGGTGTCATCAGTAAACTTGGCCACTTCACTACCTACTCCTAGTTCCAGATCATTTATGAATAGGTTGAAAAGCATCGGTCCTAATACAGAACCCTGTGGGGATCCACTGGTGACATCTCTCCCCTGGAAACAATTGCCATTCATTCACACCCTCTGTCTTCTGTTCTTTAACCAGTTAGCGATGCATGAGAAACCCCCACCCACCCCTTTTATTCCATGACTGTATTTAGTTTGCTCAGGAACCTTTTGTGATGGTGTCAAAAGCCTTTTGGAAGTCCAAGTCCACAATGTCCACTGGATTGCCCTGTCCATGTGCTTAATGACTCTCTCAAAGAACTGTAATAGGTTAGTGAGACATATCTTACTTTAACTGAAATGCAGGAAGTTGGATGCCAGATAAGGCAAACAAAGGACATTCCACCATGAAAATTTCTCTGAAATTTATTCTTTGATTTTTCCTCCCAAAGGTATTGATTTTCTATAAAATTTAATAAAAATTAATAAACAGGAATTTTTCAGCACAGCACTTTTTAGAACAAGCAAAACTAACATGACTCCTGCTGCAGTGATTCTGCTGCCATTCAAATACCAAAGTTAAGAATAGCTGCCCATTGATTTATTTGGGCATGGCCACTGAAGAATGCAGTGGCACTTTTGAATCAGGATTTCAAACAGGATTACTCAGCAAAAACTAATATATGGTAAATGTATATTTTCATTGATCATGTACATACACCATAATCCGTGGAGTGTTCTCAAGTTCTTCAAGGATGGCTCCGTTGCAGGGAGACAAGATGTTCAGGACCAAATAAGAACTCTGTGTGCTGGCTGGAATGTTGCGGTTATTAGAGATAAATGTTGTACTTTGCAACTTCTAATCCTTCAAACATTTTTAAGCATTATCACTGCCACAACAAGTATAGTCTATAAAAATGGAGCAGGGTGATATATTAATTCTTTGTCTTGGAGTCCTGCTATCTTTTCGACAAAGAAAACAATCAGACCCTCCAAGATATGTTGACTATTATTCTCAAAGGCAGTGCCCTTTGCTATGAGATCATGATGTGATGACAGCAGTAACTGAAACAAAGTTAAGAGTTCATCCCATCGCCTTCCAAAATTGTTTTTCATTGTTTCTCCAAGCTCTCAGATGCATCAGGGAACCAGGCAAATTGAGATCTACTTTGATATTATTATGGGGCCAGTTTATTGATATTTTTGCATTCTCAATGCGGACCTACCATGAAAATATTCAAATATTGAACTCACTGTGGCTACTTCTGAGCAGACATTCACAGAATTTCACTGTTAATTAATCAGCAAGGGCCACTTTTAATTGATGAGGCTGCAGATTGTGTGCACATTTATTTAATATTTTGTTTCTGCATTACAATGCACACAATTGCATTACTGCATTACAATTCATTATATTATAAATTATTTTTGAAAACTTTCAGAAAGGTATCTATATCAAGGCTTTAGGAATCTGCAAGTGTACTGCAGTATCACTTATTAATTCATTAAATATGGAGCAATCAAACCATTAAAGCTGATTAATTGACAGTCCTAAAATTCACAAATAGCCTTTAAATTATTTGTTGGTTTTAAAGTCCACAGATGAGCCAATAAAAGAACACAGTATAACATTGCCCAACAAATAAAGATTCAGATTGTAAGTGAAAATATGCATTGCTAACAAATGCGGGAAAAACTAACTTGAGTGACGATCTAGTAGTCTCAGCTAATACTAAGTAAAGCATAATAAGGATTAACCATCTCATTATTAAATCTTTCCTTAGCACAAAATTTTGCCACCTGGGGAGCAGAATCTGAAAAAGGCCAAGAATAAAATTCATCAGTTATGTCTGAGAATGTTGTTAATATTGGAGCAATGTAAAAGGAACAAATGTTCTTCTACTATAGACAATATAGCAAGACTTGCTGAACTGTCTGAACCATGCCAGATTGGCAAGGGCAAAGATGTTTTTATTAATGTACAGCCTTTTTATTAATACTTCTCTTTGGCCACTCCCTGGATGCAAACAAATGAGCAGGGACAGCTTGGAACAACTTAAAAGCTTATCATGTGGAGAAAAGGGATGCTTGGGACCTATAAATATGCAGTAAGGAAGCATTATTATCACCACCACCCGCAGCTCCATGCTGGGATGGAGACAGGAGGCTACAGACAATCACCTCCTACAGTTATAGCTGCCACATGCTAAGCTTTTTAGTGGCTGCTACATAACTCCCAGTTGTCCATTTCCACCCTCTGTGTCAAAGGGCTATTCTGCCAGTTTACTTCCACTCCTCCCATCTTCCACTGGAAGGAAGCCAGTTGCCCCTTTATATGGACAGGAAATTGAGCCTGAGAGTTTAGTGATTTTTCCAAGGCAGAACCATAAATCCATGGCAGATGTGGAATTCGGAGATGTGATGCTCTACACTGAAAGCATCCTTTAGAGAAATTGATCAGAGCCCTGTTGCTAATGCCTTCACGACTGCAAAATATTGCCTGCCTCTATTAATGCTCTGTAGTGCAGGGTCCCCAGACATTTTCAATCCAGGTACACATTTGAGAATTTGGAAAACTCTGGTGTGGACCATCAGCAGACTGCCACTTTGGCATCTACCTGTCGGCTGGGTCTTATTCAGCAAAACTTTTGTTTCATGTCTGTTGGAAACCATAGCATCTTTTAAATAAGGAATTGTGTGGTTCAGCTGATTGCTGGTGATATGAAACATATGTTTTGGCAGTGTTCAGCAGCTGCTTTGTTTACTGCACAGATAAACTTTATAGAGGAACAGTCTTTAATATTCAATGATGCCAACACTCTTTCAATTATTTACCTGTTTCATATGCATTACAAATGGCCAGCCTAAGTGAATTTGCTGTGTCCTTTTTACAGCTAAAAGACTATGTATGACTGCTAAAAAGTTGCATGAATTTAATACCACTTCCTGTAGGCATATTCAAAGCAATGGAAAAATACTTTTTCAAAATCGGGAGTGTGCAGGCCTCTGGTTGGGGACCACTTTGTGGCCACCCTAGAAGGTGCTCTTGATCCCCATGTTGGGAACCCTTGTTGTGCAGTGTTTCCCTTTCAAATTTAATATCTCCAAGAAATGTCAATGTACTTTGAAGATCAGAGAATCTGTGCAAAACAATAAAATATTTGAACAAAAGGAGAAAGACAATTTTTGAAAACAGTGGATAGCATAAGAGATAGGATCTTCTAGACGGTAACATCACAGTGTTGAAATTTTATTTCTGAAACTATGAATATGGCCTTTTCATTACAAGCTTTCAAGTAGGCATTAAAAGCCCACCCATTTCAGGTCCTTTTCTGTGAACAAGATGTGGTGCTATTATCATGAATTGGTGCGGAAACTGTATTAACCATTTAACTGTTTTTATTTTTATTTTAGACAGGTTTTGCTAGTTTGAAATTATGATTATTATGCTATTTTTAATTATTGGACTTTATTTTTTAATTATTCTAATTAATTATAAATTTAATTAATTGTTAACTAAATAGTTTTAATTAATTGATTGATTGATTATCATTTGTATATGCAATTTTGATCGTGTATATTGTATTTCAGATTTTGAGGGACGCAACTTTGGGAGGACTTTGTCCTAAAATACAGACTAATTAGCACACACCTGCACCTTTTCAGACAGACAGATACATGGATGTAATAAACAAATACATAAATTAGTAGTGCAATGCTATGCATGTTTACTAGTAGATACGTCCCACTGTATTCATCACCTGTTTCAATTCTTTAAGTATTGAAAGCTAAGGCACACATTTCTTTATCACCTTGTAATCAAAGGCTCTTAAAACACTGTGCAAGGAAAACAAAACAGAACTCTATACAGCTTTAAAAGGTTAAAAGTGGAACAACGCAGAGAGCTTTGGCTACCAGGCAATATAGAAATGAAGTGCACAGCTAAGGGACAAGAATGGGAAGCAACTTACAGAAGCTGCGTTAAGTGAGTGTCTCTTTATCCTTGCCCAAAGGCAAGCAGTGGGGGGAACAACCACTCCTGCAAAGGGAGTTCAAGAGAGAAGGAGTCACCATAGAAAAAGGCCAGCCTCATTCTGCACGGATCTCATATTATTTGGTGGTGAGACACAGTAGAGGCCCTCTGGACTGCAAGAAGTTTTAAATGCATTGTAACTGAGTTTAATTGAGGCAGAAAGCTATATGAGCCTGACATACGGTTTTGATTACTATAAGAGCAGCACAGATCGCATCGATAGGAGTGGGAGTGTTAGGTAAGGTAGCCAAAGAATGATTGTGGCAGAACTGATTACAACTTGGTCAGGTCTGAGCCAGAGTGAATTTCAGGGAGTTTTCAAAAGAAAGAAACTGACAACCACAGAGTGCACAGATGGGGCGTGTAAGGAGAAGGTGGAGATTTTCTAGGTTTCTTTGGAGTAGGCAAAGGTGTATGAGGTGATATTCGAACTGCAGTTAGCACACTTCTCATTGTTGCCACCAGCTGAGCCTCGCTGGCAGGCGGCAGTTGGAAGTAGGACCCAGAACGTGATTGGAGCATCTGGATAGATGAAGATCAAGAGAGGCATTTCGTCAGGTATCATGGTCCCAAGCCATGTGTGGCTTTATAGGTTAACACCAGCACCTTGCATTGGGCTCAGAAGCATACAGACAGCCTGTGCAAGCAGGCCAGAAGCGATATTAGGTGAATAGATCATCTGGTCCATTTTATCCATTTAGCTGCCAAATGAGATGCCACACATAGAGGATGGCATATAAAAGTTTTAAATAAATAAATAAAATATTTTGCATAAGCTGCAACTTCCGAACAGTCTGCAAGGGCATCCCCACATATAGTACATTGCAGTAATCTAGTTTAGAAATGGCCAGAGCATAGATCACTAATAGCAGGCTATCTGTGTTCTGACAAAGACACAGCTTTGCCACCAGTCAAAGCTGGTAGAAGGCGCTCCGAACCCTAAATCTCTCTCTAAAAGAGCTCTTTAGACACAGAAGTGAATCTAGAGGGGTCATTTTCTTAAGAACTTGTAAGCATCCATGAGCAGGGAAAGGTAAGTTCACAATAAATGTGTCATGTAAAAAAGTCCTGCAGCAAAAAGGGTAAAGAAAGGGAAAGTGGGACCAGCATTTCCCCTTCCACTCATGGGGCGGGCTTTGCCAATACAGAGGCTGCATCTTTGCTGATAATGGTTGGACATTCGGATAGATGTGGCTGAACATGGAATTATATGTCTTGACAGTTTCAGAGAGCTTCTGGACAAAAGCCTTCTTGCACTGGCAGTGAAGAAGGCATGTTGCAGATATTCTCTCTTTTCTTCCTATGTGATTTCTTGCACTAAGGGAAATGCAAATGCATTGGAGAGCAAACACCAACATGCATAGCTAGCTTGCAGCAATGCACTAGGGGCTCTGAGAGCTGTTGGCTGTGCTGCAAGGAGGGAACATCAGCACCATGGCCCCATCCACCATCAAATTTCTCAGTGCGGGGAGGGCAGGAAGTCCTGAAGGACAGTCTCATGTGGCTACTGCTGGGAAGGAAGCTGACATTCATGCTGGGATGGAGGTTCTACCGGTGGAACCTCTACAGGAAGCAAATTGCAACATGAATCTCCTGCTCCTCATGTCTGGCAGTGGTGCGTATTGGCGGAGGGGAGGTACCAGGAGGGCTTGTTGACAGCAGGAGGCAGAGTGGAGGACATGGGCAACATCACCCTGCTGGTGATGGCCTGCACATAGTAGTCAGTGAATCAGAGAAATGGTGCCACAAATTACTTGTTCCAAAACACAGGACTTTTCCAAAGTAAAATTAGCAAATATAATTGAGACCAAGTCAATACAAATAAAATACATGAACATTTATAGCACTCACTTAAGAATAATAGCTACATAAACTTCTCCAAAGAACAAAAGGAGAGTATCATAAAGAAGAATGACCAACCATATACTTTAAAGAATGTTTTTCTGTGGCTCTGTTTTCTGTTTTTATGTTGTTCAAGGCTCACTGCTACTAGTGTGATATTGCTAGCCAATTAACCGCTTCCTGGTGCTTCCTAATATAAAAGAGATGTTTGAACATCTGTGTGATCCATTCTGTAGATTTGGTGGATCCTCCCTTGCCGTCAGCTGTTGTGGGGTGGGGGAGGGGCAGATAGAAAACCTTATCTCAGCTTCCACCACTTGCAAATGCAGGACCTTAGAACACAGTCCAAGCTGTGATAATGAGGTCATTCCAGAAGACTGGAAGTCATAATTAGGACATGAAGTGCTGCGTAAGCATCCTTCAAGTTAAATGGGTCAAAAGGGAAAATAATTTTCCAAATTATAAGAAGCCTTAAAATGTCAAAACCACAGGGAAAAAGTCTAGTTCTGAATCAAACCTGATCAGACTGGATTTCCATGTCATGAGTTCAATCCTAAGCAAAGATTTGGCTCAAATTTTTGTACTTGATGTTAGATGTGCCCAAGACAGGCCAGACTTCTGTTACCTCCTGCCCCATATTGCTTTACATATATCAAGAATCTTTTAGAGGACCAACCAACTTGCCTGCCTGCTCAAAGTGACATTTCTTGAGCAGTCTGTCATCTTCCTGATCAAAAGAATTTCTCCAGATTCAGTAAATTGGCAATGAGATGGCAGGTGAACTTCAGTATATGTTAACAAGAAAATCGATGGACATTTGGACTTACATATATTGATGAATCCAACTTTGCTTTGGCTACCTAAAACAGGGAAGTATCATTTTAAGATACATATCACACCTGAGACAGTTCAGTGTAGAGCAGCAGAATTCCAGTCATCCAGATACCTTGCAGTTTTTGCCATCTTATCATTTGTACTCAGTATAAGAACTACACTTAGAACCAGGCATGATGGAGAGTTTATTAAATCTGTTAGAGAAAAAAACATGGTGGACTGTAGATTCTGTACAAAGAAATATGCACCCAAGTCATGGTCTGCTGAAGCCAAATGTGGAAACATTAATGGAAACCGATAACTTCTATCTATTCCTGAGAGGGTACAATCACCAAATGCATAAGTGATATTTGAGCCGCCGTGTTCATCTGTTTGAGTCATGTTCATCTTTTAAGTCCACCAGCCATCTTACTACTCAGACTGCTACTCAGTTTAGTTGGGCTTTTTCAATGCTTTGATGTTTACAGTTAGATGATGGGCTATATGAACTAGCAAGTGTTTCAACAGCTAGGGACCTGGATACCTAAAGGAACGCCTTCTTCCGTATTTGCCCTCCCGCCCCCTGAGATCAGCAGCAGAGGCCCTCCTCCGGGAACACTCCAAGAAAGACATTAGGAGGCAAAGTACCCGGAGGAGGGCCTTCTCTGTGCTGGCGCCCCGCCTATGGAATGCGCTCCCCAGAGAGGTCCGCCTGGCGCCGTCGTTATTTGTTTTTCGGCACCAGGCTAACACCTTTTTATTTCAACAATATTTTAATAACTTTTAACATTAGGTTTTAATCTGCAGCCTGGGTGGATCTGGATTTTATTTGTATTATGTTTTATTTTATTCTTCTTATTTATGTAAGCCAACCTGAGGCTATGCAAAAAGGATGGCATACAAATACTCTAAATAAATAAATAAATAGCTCTGATTTTCTTAATTGTCATTTCCAAAAGTTGGAAGTTATTAATGTGGTGTTATGTACTTTCTTTACTAAGTGGTACTGACCTTAATTGTAACTGGGTCATGTCTGGAAGTTGCTTTATGATTCTGTTCTTGTTGGAGAGAGACAATCAATTTTTGTCTAGCTTCCTAATTAATATGTCCTGTAAACCAGAGCAGAAGGTAGATCTCAAGATATCTCTGAGAAGCCTCTGGCAACAAGATGAAATGATCAGGAATGCTGGGAGCTGAAGTTCAAAACAGTTGGAGATCTAATTTCCACCAACAACTTCTCTAAGCCTTCCATTACAGTTCACAGCAGAAAATGCAAACACCTCAAATAACTGAGTGTCATTTCAGTTTAACTGTACTGAAAACATATTCACCATCCTTCTGTGCTAGGGTTCAGCATAGGCCTACAATTACTAGACCATGGTTAAGGACACCGCTCAGTGATGGAGCAAGATGCTCATGTAGTAAGTTCCAGGGTTAATTTATTGCATATTTGGTTGAAAAGGACCAAGTTACAAAACAGGAAACGCTGCTTTGCCTGACATTTAGGGAACTGCAGCCGAGTGGAATAGACCAGGGTGAGAGAAGGTTCTGTCATCCTTTGGAATGGACAGAATTGGACGAGTTGGACCAAGGAACTGAATCAGAATAAGGCAGCTTCATATATGAACTGAAATTGTAGATCAAAACTGTTACAATGACATGTCAACTTCATGCTGATTCACCACATAAGAAGGATACTGCAGGGGGAAACAATGCTAGAGAATAAGTCAGCATTCAGCATGGAACGGCCTTCCAAATCTGGTAATGCTGGATCCAACCATTTCTTTTCCCTCCATTTTCTCATGACACGCTCCACAAAATTCAGTTGACAGCAGCATAGGGCTCAGAGACTCCTCCCTGAAAGAACCTCCTTCTCTAATTCTGTCCCTTTGTGCCATATCCCAAGGAGAGGGAGCACCCAAACTCAGGGGTTTGGGGGAGATTTTGCACAAGGGCCCTCATCTTTTCATAAATGGGTGGTTTTTCCCCAAAAGAATAGCTTTCTTCTGGCCATGCTTGGCTTCCTGAACCCCAAGGAAGGATTGCTCACAATACAATCTGTAGGATTCAGGCACAACTGGGTGTGCCTAAATGGTAATAATAGTCTAACAGTGAGAACACTCGCTTGATTTATTATGTTTTGTGAAACAAAGCAACACTAACCCTCTTCCATCATGGGAATAAACCCGCTCAGTAGAAAATGAAAACAAAGACAACTGAAACATCAGCAAGAATTGATTCAAACATGCAAACTTTCAAATAAAGAATTGGAACCAGATGTTGCCAAGATGAGTGATAATTAAAGAAGATAAATTAAAGACATGTTCTCTAGTGAGTGATTCTGTTGCACTGTAACTGCTGTTGCATGAGAAAGAAATTAACAAATTTTTGTTGCTGTCTGTTTTCAAGTGTTTTCCATTAACAAAAGGCAGATAGGTTCTCTCTCATCTCAAATCTATATCTCAGACTGCTTCAGCTAGTTTAATCCCCGTGAAGTTTGGCAAAATGAGAATGAAGACTGAGCGCCAGAAGTTCTTAGGTTTCAACACTGACTCATCATTTGGGCTACACACCAAATAAAGTAGACTTTTGCACCTTAGAAAGTGACTTCATACAGGTGAAAATGAATAAGAAGTCTACTAGGTACCATCTCACACATTATTTCTCCATTAGACATTTCTGGTTTAAGAATAACCACATTGGCTCAGATACACCTGTAGTTGTAGACAAGTGCTACTTATGTGTTTGAGCTGGTGATAGGTTTAGAAGAGGATTAAAAGACGTTTGTTTTGTCTTTTCAGTCTCATTCAGATGAGCACTGTGATGTGGGAGAACATTGATGAATTTAAATATTGATGTGCAGTTTTTCTGTCTAAGTATCCAAAATGGCTTCCAAAAATGAATCCTCCAATGAGGATCATTTAAAATGATAGCAAAAGCAAGGACAATTTTTTAAAATGAAACAAATCAAAAATAAGATTGGATAAAAGCTGCAAGGGACAGATTTTGTTGCTACTTGACTGCTCTTTAAAAGACCAGATACTGAAAGGACAGATTAATCAGGGACAAACTAGATGAACTTTAAATGGTTGGTCATAGTAACATGACAGTTTCAGAGCTGTTTCTGTTAATGATAATTTATTTTAAAACAAATGAAGAATTCATTAAATTCAATTAATAATTAATCATAAGAACTTAATAATTAATAAATTCTATTTAATGAAATTGTTTGATGTGTTGATGTGCAGCAAAATCGTGAAATAAACCCTAATGATGCCTTATTTTTGTCAGATGTTTGTAAAACCCTTAAAAAGCATTTTATTCAAAAGTAGACCTAATGCTTTAAAAGGTACATGTGCCATATCTGAGAGGTGCGTTGGGGAGAGACCCAATTAACAGTACAACCCTAGACATGTCTAATCAGAAGTAACCTCATTGCAGCAAGACTTACTCCCCACTAAACATGCAAAAAGACAGCAAAATGAAGTGGTGGCAGCAACAGAATCTTTTCTCCTTGCATTACCATTTTGGTAATTTTAAATTACACAGATTTTGGAGCAAATCACTCCATCCATTTCTAGACCTTTCATTCTGAGATAGTTGCAGTGCGTCTACAGTAGGATTAAGATCAGGACATTCATTTTACATTTTGGTTTTACTGATGTTTGTGCATTATGATTTCAGTGTACAGACTTCTTGGAAGTTTCCTGCCCTGGAAGGTAAACATAACTCTAGGAAGTTTGCAAGATGCTCCGAATGCCACTGATGATGCAGGATCTCTTGTCATGTTGAGTTGTCATGTTATCCTGTTCCATGGCATCAGTTTCAGTCTTTTTGGTCTTTCAGTTTCAGTTTCAAGATGTTTGTATTTGTGCAACCTCTCAACCCTTGGCTCCTTTTAGTGGCTGCATTGCAGGGGTGATCCATGCATGATAGGATGGTCTCCATAGCTTTGACAGAGACAGTGAGGCAACCAGTTCTGGAAAAAGATCCTTCCAGGATATAGAGAATCTTTATGCATACTATTGTCCAATCATAACTATCTGTGTGCCTTAGGTCTAGGTGTCTCTGAATAAAACCCAATAATCTGAATGATTATCTTGATCCACTCAGGTCTGTCTTGAGGAGAGGAAGAGGAGGGATGGGATCCTGTTAATTTTTAATCTTACATCTGCTTTTAATACCATGGACCACAGTATTCTCCTCAGCTGTCTTTGTGAATTGGGAGTCTGGAGCATCCTTTTGCAGCAGTTGTGCTCTAACTTACAGGGTTGTGTCCAGATTTGGGAGAGTGGGGAATTCTCACAAGGCTGGATGTCTCATATCTTCTATTCTCTAAGGAAGGCAGAGTGACAGGAGAAAGGAAGCACTGGGACAGCAATGGTGGCAGGTCACCTTCACCAGATAGTCCATCCTGGGAATGCTGTCTTAACAAGGACATCCTATGAAGTGTGTCTCTTTTGATAACCAGAGTTTTCCCCTGTATGCTTCACATGCAGAAGGACTCTGGCTTTTAATCTCTGGAATATTCACTTTGGGAAGGAAGATCTCTCCCTGAAATTCTTGAAAGCTCCTCTAAAGACTATGTGGGTAGCTTCCAGTCCTTCTAATATCTATTTTTGATAGTACATTATTGCTGACTAGAAAATTTCTGGAGCCAAATGTGAACATTTCTGTATCTGTTTCTATTTAATTTTATTTAGTCACTAAGGTGGCAAGTCTCTCTATAGGCATAGTCAGTAAGGTGGGAAGGCGGAGGAGGGTGCTGCCATGGATGCAAAAGGAGGTGGTTAGAGGGATTAGATGAAAGAGGAACCTCCGTAGGAAATGGGTACTAGGGGAAATCGAGAAAAGGGTATACCGGGGGGAGGAGGCCCGTTGCAGAAGGATTCTTCGCAAGGCTAAGGCTGATTACGAGCTGAGACTTGCCAAGAATATCAAGAGCAATAAAAAGGGCTTCTTGCAGCATGTAAATAGGAAGAGGAAGGGAGACAAGTGGTGGGACCACTAAATAAGGAGGAAGGAGATCCAGTGACTGATATGAGGGAACAGGCACAGATGCTGAATGACTATGTTGCCTCTGTGTTCTCCCCAAAGCAGGACGGGAGAGATCTGCATAGGAGATTAGATGAGGCCGAGGACTTAGGGGCACTGATTAGAGTCACCCCCCCTAGAAGTCGAGGGGCTCCTCAGGGCAGTGGACATTGCAAAGACGCAGCCCTGACGGGTTACACCTGAGAGTACTTAGCGAGTTGGCAGGGGGTTCTCTTACGCCTGCTGGCCTCCATTTTGAGACCTTGTGGAGAACAGGTGAAGTTCCAGAGGACTGGAGGGTGGCATCAGTGGTACCAATTTTCAAAAAGGGTAGTAGAAAGGACATGAGGAATTATAGACCAGTTAGCCTTACGTCCATTGTAGGAAAAACAATGGAAAGGCTCATAATAGAGAGAGATCTAGTGATGCTAGATAGGGAAGGGAGGCTGGCAGCCACACAACACAGCTTCCTCAAAAACAGATCCTGCCAGACAAAC
>NW_025335268.1:50049275-50110629 GCF_004798865.1 Varanus komodoensis
ACAATGGAAAGGCTCATAATAGAGAGAGATCTAGTGATGCTAGATAGGGAAGGGAGGCTGGCAGCCACACAACACAGCTTCCGCAAAAACAGGTTCTGCCAGACCAACCTTGTGGAATTCTATGACAAGGTTTCGAGATGGCTAGATGGAGGGGATGCAATCCCCTGGATTTCAGCAAGGCATTTGACAAAGTGCCCCATGATATCCTGGTGGAGAAACTGAGGAGTTTTTACACCAAAGCACTGCCCGGTGGATTAGGGCATGGTTGACTGACCGAAAGCAGAAGGTAACCATTAACGGGGAATCATCGGGAAGGCAGCCAGTGACAAGCGGGGTCCCCCAGAGCTCTGTCCTGGGGCCGATCCTGTTTAATCTTTTCATTAACGACATGCAGTTCCTTGTCCTGTCACAGATAAGAACTAGATTTACTAGTTATCCACCCAAAACAGGGAAAGATTTTTTCAGCCCAAGGCCCAATTCCATTTTTGAAATGTGCTGGGGGACTGCATTCCAGTGGTAAGCAAGGCTGAAGGCAAGAGGAGCACAGCCAAAATATAACATGTCAGCATGTTGTTGGGTAAAGCTCTACTTTCAGTACTAAGAGGGGATATATTCCAGACTCAGCATGGAGAAAAAAGATGGGCAAATGACCAGTTGTAGGGGACCAAAGAAGGGGTGGTCATCTGAAGAAGCTAGAGAGGCAGGTGGGACCCCAAATGGGCTGGATTTGGGTCCCAGGCTGGACACCCTCCACCCATGATACAAAATGTCCACAGCAATATTTGCAGAAGCAGTGTTCAGTATTGCTCAGGGAAATATTCTAAAGAAATATTATAAATGTATGATGTGAGGACAAGGCAGTGGTTTAGGGAAGAAGTGTTACATTTTTGTCATTTTACTCTATGCCTTGATGCTACCTAGGATTTTTTTAATATCAAGAGCTAGCAAGAGGCTGTACGAACACACACTCTCCTATAAATGGTTCAATATTTATTATTTAAGAAAAATATTAATAACTATTTCAGCAAGGCTAATATATGTACAGAATTTCCCTAATTCATAAAAAGGCTTTCACTATCAGTAGATGCTATAACCAGTCTTCTCCTGCCACTGAATTAAAAGGTAATAAGATCTAAAAATGTTAAAATTTCATGAGAAATGTTCCACTGAAACATTTGAGTATTCTTTCAAATGCTATTAAAGATTTAACAGAATGTAAATCCCTTTGAACTTACATACTAGCTCAAGTGAACTTGACCCTAAGTTAACAGTCCAGTGTTGTACCTGTGTACTCCAAAATAAATTCATTAATTTAAAATTCCTAGTAAGTACATTACTTCCTTCAAAACCATGACAAGAAGCCACTAACATTGCTCAGAAGTGGCATATCTTAAGATTTGTGTCTATTGTTTCTTCAGCTATCAAATGAAAAGAGCCCATCTAAAAACGCAGTTATATGACTGTTATTGTCAAGCACCATTACCACGTGTACACTGCCAAAATACCTGCTGTTTTGTATAATTAAATTCTAGTGCTAAGTGACACACAGCTCAAAGGTGCAAATTCTCATCTGACTGGGTTATTTGGGATTATTGACTATGACTTTGACTGCATCTGGATTTCATAACACCCTAATCCTGAAAAGAAAGGAAATAATAAAGAATTACAGTTGCTCATTAACAAGAACAGCATGATTGATGTAATTCGCTTTGAGTTCAATCCTCAAACTTGCCACTTCAGCAGATAAACGAATGCAATTTAGAGCACGCACCTCAGCACTCTCCTAGAATCACAAAGCATGGCCTTTGAACACAATGGCAGAATATCACTGCAATCCAACAAGGCAGGTGCTTTAGAATGGGGCAGAAGGCTTCTCTGAGAGCATCTTGAGCTTTGTGCCTTTTATTCATCAAGCGTTTGTTTCATGGTTAATGACAGTAATGGTCATTTTATGGTTTCCTTACTGAGACGCAAATAGACTGTTCAATGCAACTAGACTGACACATGACAAATAGACTGACACATGCACACAATCCCAGATTGTGTGCATGTGTCCTGCATGCATTGTCCTGAATTTTCTCCTGATAATGGAGCATTTTATCTGCATAAAGTGGAGAGGGCAGCTCTCCTTCCCTGCTGTAACTGTTCTGCTCCTTCACCAGAGCTTATTTTGTTGCAGGGGGGAGGAGAAAATCTCCGTTGTGTGAGAAGGTCAGTTTGCTGACGATGGATTTTGCCCTTTGACTTTCAAAAGTGAGGAACCCACAATTATTCCAAGAGCATGCTGTGGATGCTCTGGAAAATGGTCCAGGAGCACCAGCATAGGCCAGTCACAGTCAGCTGCGCAAGACTAAGTTGTTACAAAGGTTTCTTATTGATGTAGCATGCAAGAAACATTAACCTGGTGTGGAATAAACAGCTCAATCAAAAGGAACATCAGGTCTTTTCTTGCAGGGGATTCAGCCCAATTAGTTCCAGATCACATGCTACCCAGGAGCTGGGCTTGCTTTATTGGCTGGTTCCAGGGAATCAGATGGATTCCCATTCCCAAACAATTCTCACACATTCCTAGGCCAGACACTGACTCTTAGCCTAATATTGTGAGAATAAAATGGAGGCGATGGCCATATCTAAGTTTTCCTGGGTTCCTTGCAAAAGGAAAAAAAGGCAAGATGTGAGTATGTATATATATGTGTGTATATATCTACGTACATATATAAAAATAACAATTGCTAGCACATATCCTTCTAAAACTTTTCTAGTCTCTTGCTGGGGGAAATATCTATGACATAGATCATTTTCATGCAAATTGAAAAAAGAACTTCCCCTACCAAAATCCCCACCACAGGTAAGGTAAGGAGGGGCTAATCAGTTTCCTCCCCTCACAAAAAAATTAAAAAAAGAGGTCTCCCCATCCACATGAATCACTGCACTTATCCTTATGAAACTTTACACGTTTCTTAAGATACCTCTACCACTATTAAAACAATTGTCCCCAGAGGATATAGGAGAAAGGGCATCCCCTTTTCAAGATTCCCCTCCCACAAATGTCAAGTCTGATCTTGCACAAGCATCCCTGAAGCTATCATTATGAAACCTGGCTTTATCCACCCACAGGGAGTAAGTAATCCCAAAACATTTTGACTAATTCTATCTGTATACTTAAAGATGATCAACAATTGCCTTTTATAATGCTACGTAACACAAATCCTGCATTTACTTTCCTGGGATTGGAAAACCCTCCTAATTGGATTATCCCTGCCTGAAATTACTACTACTACTACTACCAAAAATCATGTTGAAGTGCAAAAGCCAACTTGGAAAAATACTGGGATTCATTGGGCCGATTCAGCACTACAGAAGCAACCTGAAACAAGCAGAAATGCGAATTACTGCAACAGGGCAGATCACCATAAGTAACATGAAGGAACTCCATAGACATGGATAGTTCCAGAAATGAAAATTTCCATTTGTTCTGCGGCTTGTCCTTGGAAGCCCTAAATTGCTATTGGGCTCTCGTGGATGCCACTTACATGACAAAATCAGCAAGACTTTCCATTCATGAATAAGCAACATTGGAGGGCCTCAGTTCCTAAATTTGAAAGTATGCAATTAGAGCAAAGTTGATTTATTATATTATGAGTTAGTGCCCAAAATCAAACCTTTTATGTGACAACTTGAAAAACATTAACCATGAGAAATAATGATAATAAAGTAGTAGAACCCAAGGTTTCTTTCAGTGTGTTTTTGTTGCTGCATTCAATTATTTATTTAGTTAGTCAGTCAGTCAGTCAGTCAGTCAGTCAGTCAAAGTTTTTATATGCCGTCCCCTTGCTACATAGCCTCGGGACGGCTCACAGAAATAAATAAATACAAAATAATAACAATTACAATTAAAACCCGGAAACACACTGGCAGCACAATTAAAATCTATAAATATTAAACATTATTAAAATACTATTTGAATAAAAAGGTCTTGGCCTGGCACCGAAAGACAAATAACAATGGTGCCAGGCGGACCTCTCTGAGGAAGGCAATGGTTATTTTAAAATTTTTCTTATATATTTTTGTGCAGAGACAGTGAAAAATCAGGTGATAACCTATTTCTACTTCAGCCTCTTGAGATTTTACTTCCGGGATTAGAATCAGAACAAAATAGAGCAATTTATCTTAAATCTGGTTAAGAAAAGTAAGACTGAATCACAGAAGAGATAATCAAGACAGGAATTTCATATTTCAAGTGTCCTTCCTGTTCATATCAAACTATACAAGACATTTCCCTAAGTATCTCGTTCTAAAACGTTTTAATAGGTTCTGAATATTATGAATTGTTTTCCTCTTATACAAAAAAAGCTTTCCTGCTCAAGGAAATGGAATCATGATGGCAAAATAAAGTTCCTGGATCTAAAAATTATGTTGAATGCCTAGCGAAGCGGCTGGCTGTACACAAAGTTCTATCACAAGGGACCCCCTTCAACTATGGATCCAGTCTCTGTGCTGTCGTGATTAACAGGGGATTACAACTTCTGAAGAGAACAAACACATATCGATGCAGATCCAGATTCCTTTATTGTCCAGCGCTTTCCAGATGGAGTACTGGATGCTAATTTGGATCTGGATCAGTTGTGGCATCCAAGTTGATATGAAGACAAGCGAAGCAAATATGTCCCAGCAAATACATCTCAGCAAGTGTGCATGGGCTGCAATGGTCCATTTGAGGTGCAGAGGCCTCCATTCGGTTTATACCTTCAGCTGCCTTTCCCTCTGCAAAGGTGGAACAGTTGTTAAAAGGGTTCATGCACAGAGGATTATGGATACCCATGAATTCTGGAGGGTTCTGAGAAATTATCCTACTGGCATGGCTGGTGCTCCTACCACAACCCGGGTCACTCAGTGCAATTCATTTTTGAGTGTGGGGTTGCTCTCGGATCCAGCATCTTGGATCTAGAAACAAATATGGACTCAGGGGCTTAGAGCGCCTTTTATCAGCTTAGGCTAATATGTGCACCAACTCTGAATCTGGACAGGGATAGCTTGGCTGCAGTTATCCATGCTCTGGCTAACTCTCATCTGGATTACTGCAATGCAATTTGTGGGAGTGCCTTTGAAAATGACACTTCAGTTGGTCCAAAGTAAGGCTACGGGATTATTGTGGACTTGCCAACTTGTATCAAAATCGTGTCAGTACTTTTCCATCTGCACCATTGCCAGTTCATTCTCAGACATGATTTAAAGTGATGGTATCAACTCTGAAAGCTCTAAACAGCTTGAGACAGATTACCAGAGCACCTTCTCCTCCCATGTAGACCTGGCTGGACACTAAGAGCCTCTTCAGTGGTGCTTCTCTGCTCAGCATCTTGGTTGGAACAAGCTTCCCCCAGAGGCTTACCTGGCACAACCAGATGAAAAGTTCATTTTCCAAGGCATTTTAGTCTTTCAGGTTTTATTATTTGAAAAAGGTATTTTGAATGTTTATATTTGTAGCTTGATTTCATATTGGTTGTTTTTATTTTATAACGTAGTTTTAAACTTCTATATTGTATTTTGCAGGCTTAATTGTCATGAACTGCCCAGATGGTGGTACGGAAATGTAATAAAAGTGCTGGGATGACAAGCTCCACAAATTTCAGACCATCCTTTCATGTTCTGGTGCCAAAACAAAATTGAGGGCAAAACTGCCCAGCATGATGTGTGTGGCCAATGATACATTTAAAGAGACACCCACTGGTCATCATGGTAGCCATGAATCCTAAGCTTGTGCTTTCATAACCATTTTAGCTGTTGTCCATCCTTGGATTCTTAAACGCCACCCCAAAGACCATCTCCACCAGCAGTGCTAGAGGCTGCTGGACAGTGCACTGAATGATACACCAGCAGCTTCACTATTCTGTCTGCGAATCTGTCTCCAACACTAGATACACAAGTTCTCAAATCTTGAACTGGAACAGAAGGGATGCCTGGTGAGTGTAATCAAATCTCCAGTCCTCAGCCACTTCTCCTCTCTCCAGTTTGTGCTGCCGCTGAACCAAATACTGAGTCAGGGACATTCCAGACAACTTCCTACCCATTTTTTTGTAACCCATGATAGGTTGGCTCTTTCCCTCAAAATGAGAGCAAAGATGGTCGAGTTGTTAGCTTGGACCAATATGGCATTAACTAACAGCACCACCAGACTAGAAAGCAAACAGATCGGGGAACTCGATCCCTGATGAATAGAGAACACTCTAACTAGGGGGACAACTTTCAACCAGTGTTCATCATGTTTCCTCCCTCAGCCAGTCCAACCCTCATCTCATCTCTCCCTATTCCTAAATGGTGGTCTCCCAGCAGCCACAATGTCATCCAATGTGAATCTGTCATATGTTTAGACTGCAAATCCCTCATACAGTTAAAAAGATCTGGAATTTATCTCTGCAAAACTTGCATCACTAAGTATACATCCTGGTAAGCCAAGATATGGATAGACAGTCTCCAAAAAAGCCCTGGCTATAATTGTTTTGTGAGAAAAACGATGATTCCTTTTACCATTTTATGCTGCATTCCAGTACAAATGAGCTGAAGCCATAGGCCTATTTCCCCCACCCCATCCCACCACACCCCATAATTAACAATATTTATTCCAAGGACTCATCTCAGTATGGTAGCCTAGGAATTCTACACCATCCTGAAAACAAAATGCAGGCTGTCAAGATGTGGTGTCGTCTTGCCACTCACCTTTAATAAACAGACCATCACTCATCAAAGAGATGGAATTCTTCTTTAGAAGAAGAAAAAGAGAAACTTTGAAAATAATCCACGATGCAAACACTGCAGAGACCCCATTCCTCTTCTGTCCTTCTTGTGCTGATGTGGTGCACCCTGTGAAGGTCTAAATCAGACCTTCTGAGATGTCCACACCTTGTCACAGTTCTGCTGAGTGACAGAACTGCTTCTGAAGGGCCTATTCTCTCACAGAAGCTCAGTGTCAACACTGCTCTAGATTTCCGATTTGGCCAAGTATATCTGAAAACGATGTCGAAGAACAACACTAAAGTTCAATTCTTGGGTCACTCATCAAGTAGAGTATCAAAAGGACAAATAAACAATATAAAAATCTCTCTGAGTATCATCATGTTTATAGATTGGATAGAAGTATTGTGAAGTTAAGTGAAAGACCCTGTGTTTAAAAGGTCAATGCAAGGTCTGTTTGGTGACAGTATATGCCTCGTTTTGTCCTGCCTTCTTTTTAATTCTAAAACAGTTCAGTGCTTAGACTATTGCATTTATTCTGGCATACATTTGCATGAACTAGAGCAACCTGGGCTAGATAAGTTCATGTAATATGGTCCTCAGTTAGCATATACATGTTTATATTATATTCATACATACCAAGTATTTGAGAGGTGACTTCCTCTCTGGAATTTTTTGGTTTCAACTATGGATTTATAGGTTAGCAAAAACTAAGAGTATATTAATCAGTGTGTCACTTTTGCATGTATTCACACATAAACCTAATCACCTGGACCTTACCTTCTCCTCTATCTGGAGAAGGACCAACCTGATGACGTCTTTGCCTACCAGATTAGGCAAAGCAGGTGGCTGTAAGACAAAGCACCTTTTTAGTGGTGGCACCCATTTGTAGAAACTCCTTCACTCCTTTCACCTGACAGTCCATCAAGTTATTTTTGGCACTGTTTCATTCTCCCAGCAATTTTAATGAAACTTTTAGTGCTTTTCGACATTAGTACTTTTATTCTGCCACAGTTTTTTAATTGGTTTTTATTTTTGCTGCTGCTTTTACCATGGTTTCACCATGCTCTTTTTATCATTGTTGAATCTAATGCATTATATCTTATCTTTCAATTAACCTGTACACTGAACAGAGAAATCTGTAATCAGGCAGTCTATAAATGTAAGAAATAGCATAAGTAAGTTCAATTCACCCTATTTCCACATTCATTTTCACATTTAAAAAAATCTGCACAACTTTCAGCTTTAAAATTATGCATTTAGACTTATTTCTCTCTTAATAGACACATTTTAAATTTATTTTCTCTCAAAATACTCCTGTTCAAACATTTTGATACTGTGGTGGTAAGAGCTGTGTTAGAAAGCACAAAGCCTGGTGGACGACACAGAGAAGGGCAGTGCGTAGCTCTGGTGCCCAGGGGAAGAAGCATGGTCAGACGCTCGATGAGGACCACATTCCAGCCAAGGGCCAGCTTTTTCTCCAGCACTGCACACTACTTGTCCTGCCTGTCACTCTGGTCCCGACAAGGGTTGTGGGGAGCAGGAGGAGGAGTCAATGCTCCTGCCCACTTACTTATTGGCTGTCAGCCCAGCATGCAGGCAAATAGCAGTCATGAGAAAGAGGAGGAGGAATAAGAGCAGGAAATCAAACTAGCAGTAATTTGTAGTAATGGCTTACTGGGGAAGGAGTCCCATTAAGGGTCTTTTTCCCAGGGCCCTTGCAAATGAGGAATCGGCTCTGTCAGTTTGCATCCCCTTTTGCAAAGGCTGAATCTGTCAACCATCCCTAATAAAAACTAGGTTTCTTGTAATCTTGACAGCATCGTTGGCCATAGGATGCTTTCCATAGGATGCTTTCTTATTCAGGCAGATGCTACTTCCATGCCTGAATATTCCTTTGACCAGTTCTTCAGTTCTCCTCAGTTCTTCATCCCACCAGCTGTACCCAGTGTGGTTGCCTTGAGAAATCTTTGCTGGCAAGCCAACTGCAGCAGCACAAGGCACAGGAGACAAAGTCTCTTCCAGTCTCTTCTCTTACCAGTCACAAACTTGTAAGGCTGTATCTCAAACGTGAAAAAGTTGAATGCCTAGGTCACCAAAGTGGTACTACAAGTTAGTAAAATCATACTAAATCATAACTGGGTAGTTGGTGCCTGTATCTAAACTACCCATCAGCACTTTTTATTAGAATTTGTACAAGCCCTTCAGGAAGGTGAAGCCTAAAATAGAGATATAATTTGCATAGCTGCTGAATATGTGAAGTATTTCACAACTCATTCACATGAAAACTCTGTAAAGGAAATTTAAGCTCTTTAAGCCAGGATCAATTTTGCAAAAATGCAATTGGTTTTGTAAGCCCAAGGGAGAATTTGAGGTTTTTGCAAATAAGGTTCTGCTCTTTATGCCACATACCATGGAACTGATATTGGTTGTAAAGAATCCTTTGAACCTGCAACTGTTGTCGCTTTAAGAGGAAGTTACCTATTTTATTTCAGGGCTCGGAATGGTACAGTTCTTTAATGCAAATTGATAAGAGGCAAGGTCAGACACCCTTTTAGGCTGTTCCTACAAACTTTTCTAAGAATTTTTTTGCAAAATGAAAAGTATATGGACCATTGCCAGAGGTCAGTTTGCTTTAATACTTTGTTTTGCTGCTGAAAGAGGAATACTTGCAGCTGTTTCTTCCTTTTCCTGCTTCCACAGCAAAAATGTAGACAGCCAGTTTCTTTTCAATCTACCCTATAATCTCCCAAAGGGACTTTTTAGATGATGCTACTCTTAATCAAAAGTGGCATTAAATAATGACAACGGTAAAACTTAAAAATCCATTATTTATGGTGAAGGCGCAGTAGGTAATATTCCATGCCTTTAGCCCTTATTGTTTCTAGATGAGTTTTGTAATTGTGCACATTTTGATTTTAAAAATCAAGGATCTTTTGCAGACATAGAATTTCAAAGCCTAAGGGGATGATACAGCTACAAATGAGATGATCAGATTATGGGTGGAATGCAACTAATTTCCATCTAGTGAAAAAGGGATTTTCAAACATTCCACTCCCACCCCAAATCTGCTCCTATCCCTCCAGAGCAGAACTGGGGTTGGGAATAGGGTGCTGCAAGAGTGGTCTTGTTGAAAAGCATGGTATGCCCCATTCCACTGAGACAAGTCTTCCAGTGGCACAGCAGAAATAGTACAGCCTATGTTGTGCTTACTCATGTTGCCTCGGCAAACAAGAGTTGTGGGAGTACTGGACACTACAAGGCCTCAGCAGTTCTTCTGCCAAAATTGCCGTTTGAGGCTTCCAAACATTTACTTTAATCCAATGAGTAGGAGCTTCAGAAAAAGCCATTTGGCATATTCACAGCTGGAAAGATTTTTGTCACTGATTTTGCCAAATGTAAGAAAAACAAGTGTTTAAAACGAGGCAGAGAGGAAGGCCCTTGGCAATAGCATTCCATTAGTTTTAACGCTAAATTAAAAATCAGATTTAATTTCAAAACATGTATTTTGTCTATCATGTTCAGAGACTGGTGAAAAAACTTGCGTTTTTCTTTTAAATTTATGAACAACCCCCACTTTTGTTTTTGCATAATAGCAATTTGTCAATCCAACCCCCTTTACTTGCCTTTGCATTTTTGACAGATCATTCCCTGGATGAAATTAGTGTCGTTAACCAGTTCAAGCTGTAACTTGTCACAATACGCCTGGAGAACACCAATATTCTGAAAGAACAAAAGACACTGAACCCTTTCTTATTACTGGTCTCCTTATTTATTCAACCCCTTAGTATGCCAAACTTGATATTTGACATTTAGAAATGTAAGCTCAAGAGAAGCAACTATGAACAATTAAAATGGCAGGACAATCAGAGTACATTACATCAGAGGTGTAAAACCTCTTTCACCTTGAAAGCTGAAATTCATCCCAGAGAAGTTTCTGGGGCCACTTTTAGAATTAGGAAAAATCTGCACGAATGCCAGGAAGCCACCAAAACATCTATGGCTACCAGAAAAAACAACAACAACAACTGGATGAGGACAGAAGAGGGAGCATGGCCATTTGGGGAGCCGGTATACTTAATAAAGTCATCTTAAAATACATTTCTTTTCCCCTGAAAAAATGGCAAATAAGCTGTCCAAGCCTCCCTGTATTTGGAAGGCTCTTGGAATCCAATGTGACTTTAGCATAAGTAATCTATAGAATTACACACTAAAGAGCACCAAAGTATCATATCTGCTGCTTTACAGACCTCTCAATTCCCCCTGAATTGTTCTCAGAAACTGAAATTTGGGGCCCAATGGAAAGTCCATCAAACTGCAGACCTCAGCAAGTGTTACCTCAACAATGAATTTTGAAATATGATTTAAGTTTTAGAAAGGTAGCAAACAGGTTTCTGTTGCTTGCCTACTCCACTTACAACCAAGAGACACGGGGAAAGTACATGAAGAGTTTCTTGTTGAAATGCCTTCCTTCCAAGGATCCATTCTGAAGATAGGATATAAAAGCAGAGTTCCCAAGCATGGTTGAACTGCCGATCTTGTCTCTTCCTCTCAGTTTGAGAGGAATAAACTCTTTACTTTTAAATAAATAGACACACTCCATGAAGGTTTGTATTAATTCATCCCATTTTAAAACTGCCTAACTGTTCTAGGAATTGGGGTTGGTGTTTGTGTGCAAGTTTCCTGATGCAAGTTAATGTGTTTGTATTGAATTAGGATTATGCCAATCAGAACCTTGCATAGATGGCTTTGCATTCAAACTTTTCCTCCCGGGCACTCTGTCCTGGGAAGGTATGCGTCTGCCGGGGGCAGTAAGGACCTGCACTGTGGTCCGATAACCCTGAAATTGTTACACTCACCTTCTAATTGCACTAGAGCTTGAAGGCACATGTTCCCAAGCAACTACAGGGCCAGCTTTTCCTAGCTAAGGAAAATTGTGTAATGATTCTGTATACACTTTGCTGTCCTGATAAATAGAACAAAAAACCATACTAACATCTGTTGCTCTGCGAACAAGGTCATATCTCTATCCTTCTTTTGCATACTGCAGCAATAAAAGAGTGGTAAGAGAAAAGTGGTCCAAAAATAATATTTTAAAACACTGGAAAACTCTTCAAAGCACCCCAAAAAACTGTCAGAGACAATGATTTCAGAGCAGGCTTCTGAACAGACGGTCTCCGCCAGGGGCAAGAGACTGGAATGTAACACAGGCTGGAGTCAGTTTGGCTATAAGGAACCAAAACCCCCCTCTGCTGTTGCAGCAAATGACCAGATTCTGGCAGGAAAAGATCCCCTCCATCTCTAATGGAGGCAAGCAGTCACAGAGAGTTTGAAAGGATTCAGTGTGAGGGGCCCTGCTACAGGTACCTTCTTTTTTTAAGTTAAAGAGACAACCTATAGATGTCCGAAGCAGGGCTTTTTCTGCAGTGGCACTGCTGTTTTAGAAAAGCAAGGGAGACCGCCTCATTGTTTACTTCAGGAGCTGCATTAAAATCTTTTTAAGGTGGACCTCAGGTGTAAGTTTTGATTTTTCGATCTCTCCACTGAAGCTGCTGCTGATCCCTACATGGGTTTTATATGCTGAATGTTTCCTTTTTGACCTTGTGTATCCAGGATGGACAAATGATAAGTAGGGTTAAAAAGAAGGAACTCTGCTTTCTGATTTTCAAGAGATTTATGAAAAACAAAAGGATTGCTGGAGAGCCAGTGTGGTGTAGTGGTTAAGAGCATGGGACTGGGACTCAGACATTCTGGGTTCTAGTCCCCACTCAGTCATGGAGCCAACTGGGTGACTTTGGGCCAGTCACAGACTCAGCCCAACCTACCTCACAGGGTGGTTGTTGTGGGGATAAGATGGAGGAGGAGATGTAAGCTGCCTTGAGCCCTGTAGGAAAAAGGCAGGATATAAATCGAAAAGATAAATTGCTGACTTCTGGAAAATTTATTGTTTGACAAACCAGAAAGGATGGCCCGGTGTAGTAAAACATATTTTGCATGTCAACTTATGCCATCCAGATTGGTGTCTCAACCAAATGGCACCTACAATTCCAGTTGTATGCTGAGACTTAACATTTACTAAATAGTACTATCAGATTCTTAGGGGAGGGGAAACACCATAAACTACTATATTTCCCCATGAACCTTCACAGGTGTCAACACTGGTAACTGATGCCTCTTTCCAGCCTTCCCTGAAGTGAAGTGTCTGGCAACCTAAGACAGCTTCTCCGCAGTGAGAGTTCCCCATCTTTGCAATGCTGTCCCCTGGGACATTCAACTGGCATCAGTCTCAGTGTCTTTTTGGCATCAGATCTTGTTATCTGTCCAGGCCTTTCAGAACTTTTTTTAGGTTTGCTTTAAATCTGCTGACATTGGTGGTGTGCGTGTTTATGTATGTATATTTTGCCATTTTAACATATTGCTTGCTTTGGATCCATGAATGGATTCCCTTTTATGGGAAGATATTCCACTTTCCCCCAACCACCCCTTGCACTCCTGAAAATGTACTCTGTAAGACTGATAAAACCTCCAAAACAGAGTGGAAGGTGGCATATGGGGAAGGGGAGAAACTGGCAAAAGTCACTCTCCGCCATTTTGTATGAACAAGAGCTTCCACTGGATAACAGCCCGCTCCATGGCTGAGGACCTTTTTCTCAATGGGGGACCATATTACATGTTAAGGAGTAAAGGACATTTGCCAGTTATTTTAGGAGAAGTAGGATGTATTCGCAGTAGAGTAGAAAATGTGTATTTCTAATGTTGATATTGTGCCTTTTTATAATAATAGAATTCAAGGTAGTTATGCAAACACAGTTTTAGAAGATTTTACTGATGTTTTTATTTATCTAAATCATTTAAAATTATCTAAAATCGTCTGTCAGATGCAGCAGCAATTGAAAGTGATAGTAGGTCCAAAATACTAGTGAATTCCAGATACAAGACTCATGAAGTTTAGACTCTGAATCCTTGATGGCATGAACAGGTCTGGCCCTAGACATGCCCACAAGAAATATGCTATTGCTGCATGCAACACAATTTTTAAAAATCACAATTCCTGATTTTTTATGTGCACACACACACGCACAAAAGAAGAAAACAAATTAAATCAATCTTCCTAATTAAAAAATCATTATATTATGTCTATTTAAGTTTCCCAGATGTTCACAGTTTAAGCAGCCAAACAATAATACTAGTTTTTCCTAGAGGTAATGAGCTAAAAAGAATAATAGTGATAAAGGTTGTAGTCAATTATCATTAGAACTTGAAGTACAAAAATAAATTAGAGTCAAAAAACCTTGTGCAATAATCTGGTATAAACAAAGTTAATGAAAAAGAACTGTTCTTAACTTATGTTGTGGTTTTTCCTTTGAGTTTAAAAAAAATTAAAAACAGTATTTGTTCTCTGAAGCATCCATATAATGTTGAGATCCAGATGTTTTAATGCAAACCTTGTGAGTTCTTTGTTTTCAATCTTTTCTTTTCTTTTTTAAAAAAATCATTTCTGGCTGTCTTTTTCTTCCTTGGCAATCCTCTTTGTCACTCCACTGAAATATTTCTCACGAAAGGAATCATAACTTTTGTATGGCAAATACTGGCTATCTAATATGCAGGAATCACGGTCTTCCTCCTATAGGATAGGAAAATAGACTGTTTACATATTGACACATTCTCCCAAGAGAATTAGGGCAGAAGATGCAAAAATGTTGAACAAAAGGAAACAGAAAAACATGCTTATAGCTCGATTCTAAGAACCGCTGCACTCTCAAACAGGCATTTCAGATGGACTCTGCTATAATCACTACTGTCACAAATATCCCATGTCCCACAATCACCTAAAAGTACAGTCTGGTAGAGTCCTTGATGAATGCCACTGAATTCAGTACTCTGGCAAAATTCAAAACCAGGCCTAATCACAGTTCAGTCCTTCCAGCCATTTGGCTGCACCATCAGATACTTTTTATACATGATTTTGGCCTGAGATGTAAATCTGATTTCATTCATATGTCTTCTTCATAGGGTAAGTCCAGTTCTTCCCTGTATCCCCATGCCAGTGGAGGAGGGTCTTCCCACTTGGAGGCTCCCCATGCCCCTGGAGTACATGGGGATACAGGGGGTGAGGGAACAACTGAAAATAGATCCTTCCCAGTCCTGTTGGTGAATGTCTTCTTTAGTGGAGTGACAACTGTAAGATATTAGGGGTGTGAAGATCATGCTGGAATTCAGCCTTCTTATAGGCCTTCGTACAGTGCTTGGCCTCGGCCAGGAAGCAAGTTGAGCCAAGATCAAGTCCACAACCTCACAGGAATGCCAGTGGCTTCTTAATGCAAAGTACACGATTGTTTGTGCAAGGCACGCAAAGCCTGAGAATTGCATGTGCAAGAGCAGAACCCGTGGGCACACTGGCCACATGTGTGCAAGCTGGTTTTGCGGACTCATTTGGACACATTTCCTGCCAGACTCCCACACAAATGTTTGGCATGAGACAGACTTCTTTGTTTTATATCCATAAAACAAGACAAAGCATTTTTAAAAAGAGATCAAATGGTGACAAAGTAAGACCCAACAAAAGAAACTTGTACAAATTTCAGTGCTTCACCCAATTTCTGTACAAGGAATTTTGTTTTACACTGTAATTTTCATCACTTTTTTGGGAGAACAGCCATTCCAATGCATATATTAAGAATAAGTTATTCTTTAGAAGAATGCAAGTTCTTAATTAAATGATTGACCATTATTAATATATACTAGTATTGCTGCATACATCTCTCTATACAAACACACACTTGCCCGTTACTCATAAAAGATCATTCACACTCCTTAAACCAGTTTTCCTCTTAATTATGCCTGAGCTCAAATGAAAAGACAAAGCTCACTAAGGAAGCAAAATATGCAAACACACACATATCTTCAGGCTTTACATCCCACATGCTTATGAATCTGATTTCTGAAACAACTCATCTGTTGAGAAGTTAGAGTCAGCAGAAGAAAATTATGCGGGTAAATCCTTAAGAGAAAGCAGAGCATAAAGGAAACTCAACCTGCCAGTCAAACATTCTCAAGAGAAGATTATTATGTGTTTCCTGCCCTAATAACAGGCTCTCATATGCTGAGCTGTGCTGAGATCTCAGAAACTGAAGAATCAACACAGATACAATTTTAAAGTGAAATACAGATCCAGACGGCAAAAAACCCCTCTCTCAAAATCATATTTACAGCCTGAGACTAAACCAACCACTAGCCAAAAATTATTAATAGACTTGCTCGGGATGGCTTTCTGTGAGAACTGCAGTAGGACGAGGTCACCAGCAAATTATGCCAGTATGGAAATGAGTGATCTGGATGGGTGTGCGTGCATAAATATATAAGAAATGTTTGGATGGTCCTGCAGTTGTAACATAAACAGCAAATTATAATGATGAGAGTTGTTTCTTCAACTCCTTGTTGAGCTTAATTTGCCTGTCAGGTTCAGTGCAACTTCTTATTATGAGGAGGCAAGGAATACTGGTCTCTGCACAGTGTACACTGAATCTGCAGCTTGGTATGATGGATAAAAGCAAACTAAAGTTATTCTACCAACTCTACAGATGCTTAGTTTTACGTCTAAATACACCATATTTCTGGCAAGATCAAAAGGACCTCTTTGAATACGTTGCTGGTTTTTGGAGTCTCCTTCCAATTGCAATGTGCCACGATGCAACTGAGAACGCACCAAGGATCGCTTGACATTTCGTTTTAATCTGAGGTACCGAGATAGGATGAGAATATCCTGGAGTTTGACTTTTTGGATCTTGTCTTTTGTATCCCTAATACACATACATAATTCAGCATGTGAAGAGCACCTACATAATCAGTGATAACTTCATGTATAAAACAGAACAGATTTTGCACAACTTTAACTTTTTCTCCTTCCTTTTCAAAACGGCCATTTAAAGCAAGCGCTGTCACACCAACTTCAAAGAGACACACTCATACTTTTGAAGGCACTTAAACCCACTACATGTGACTCTTCCATTCATTGCTACAGAGGCGGCCTATCTGTAAAGCAATATAGTTCCTTCATTGTTTTTCACTGGGCATTAACTTTCCAGCAGTGGAGTTTAATTTACATGTGATGCCAAGTTGATGGAAGAATTCACAGCATGGTAAATGGTACAGCATTTCAAATGTCAGTTATTATGCTTAAATGCTCTGATGCCCACAGAGGTAACTGGTGAAAAGCTAGCATGGAAGCACTGCGGCTCATGCAGGTAAGGCCATTCACTTTTAGTAAGGTGCTACTGCATGAAATGCGGAATGGTGAATAAATCCAGTATTTTCAGGCCTTCAGGCAGTTTTGACACTTTTGTGCTTACCTGAATAGACTGTTAGAAAAACCAAAATGGCGCGTTTCATCTTTTTATTATGTCTTACATTTACCCAACACTGTATATTGGCCTAACAACCTGAATCAATGCTTGGAGGCATGAGATAAACACAGGTAAGTGGCCAACATCATATTAAATGAAGGCTTGCTAGCTGCAGAACCCCTCTTCGATATATCTATGTTCAGGTGAAACCACATCAGATTTTTTCAAACTACTTGAACTCAATGATCCTCGTTAAGTTTCTGTATACTGCATGTGAGGAAAAGGAAGAAATACTAATACTAACAGGCATACTAATAGTAATAGATGCAGCACTAGTAAGAGAGAATAGTAAGCATGTGCCCTAGTTTTCAGTGCTCTTACATCAGCTAAGGAGACGTTATCCTGACAGGAAAATGAAACTCCCTAATGCTATAATAAAAAACGTGTAAGGAGCTCAGGTGAGGAATTCGCCTATTGTCAGATCTCATCCTGTACTAATACACAGAGGTTTTTGCAAGGCTGCAATCCAAGACACACTTACTGGAAAACATGCATAGAGTTTTACTATGAAAGAAATAAGAAAGTGGTTTAGTTTATTGATTTGAGATTGCTCGATGATAATTCAATTGGATATCTTTACTAATATTTATGAAGTTATATTCTTTTTCACTTAGATGTTGATTGTTTTGATCTGTAATATGTGTATTGCAAAAACAAAACTCTGTTATATAAAAGAAAGCTATCCTAAAGTTGGCCTTCAGTGTTTTCCGTATTGCTCCCACCACAGAGACCTTGCAGGCAGAGACGCATTGGGTGTCACCTTCAGATGGCCTTAAAGTTCATAAAATAGTTAATGGGAGGTTTTAAGTAATGAAAAACTCAAATCTAGTCTATCAATCCAGACAAAATACATGACTATACACTAGGGATGGATGAACATGTAATGTTTGAATCTGATGACATTCTCAAACTCTTTCTCAAAAGATATTTTGCCTCCATTCCCAGTGCAAGAATCTTCCCATTCCTTCCCCAAAAATGTACAGTTATCCCATTAGACTAAATCTGAATACTAATTCAAATTTGGTGGGAATCTGTGCAAATCCCCAAGTGCACACTTTCACATATTTGGAGGTGTGCATGTTTGCAAATGCACCCTTTCTAATGCAAACATAAGTTTGAGAAATTGCAAAAAATTATTGAGATTTGCATTCCAGATCATACACATTCAGCCTCAGGAATGGGACATGCCTGCAAGATTTGTGAACAGCAGTGAAATTCTAATACATTCCTACCAACATTTCACTACCAATGTACTGGAAGTCATTGTTGACTTTGGTCATCTTTCATCAGAAATACACTGATGTGTTCCCTTGCACTCCCTTTCCAGACCTGAGCCAGGCTTTCTGTTTTAAACTGGTGCCGTCTGCAAAGTTCACATGACAGGGTGCACAGAAAAAGGCATCATTTGAGCAGCTATGCAGGTGCATTGAAAAGCAGATTGCATTTGATAGCAGAGAGTGCAGGAGCACACATACAACTGGTTTTGTGCAAATCATTTGCACCTGAGCATAACTGCACAGAGAGACAGAATATAAAATTGCACTGTCCTGAATATTAAGAGAGAAATGAACACTTCCTCAACTACAGCTGCAAAGCACCTCAAAATCAAAATATCAAAGCTAGGACAAGAAGCCACTCACTGCATTAAGTTTTTTGCAAAACAAGCGGACGCTCCTTCAAACCCCTAAACATAAAGATCAAACCACGTAATTCCCTTCAATTACTGCTGCTCAGGTTGTAGCAAGACAAGTACCTTGGCTTCCTTATTCTAACATTTAGAACTATTTTATAAACCTTATAAATCAACATATAAAAATGCTTTACAACAGCTGGTTTGTTACAGTAAATGCCCCATGTTTGCACAGCAGAAAAACCAGCTACCAACCTGAAATTCACTATTTTGCACTACAAGCCCTTCAAAACAATTACCTCAAATTCTTTCACCTTTTCCATGGTTATCAGGTGTCTTGACGTGTGGCTGGAAAGCGTCTGTTCACAGTTGCTAATAAGTTTCAGACATGGGTGTTGGGGTATAATCTCTTCTGTATATCTGGAAGAAATAAACAGTCAAAGGGCTACGAGAGCTTATGAACTGTAGTATATGAATCTAAAACAGAACAGCCAGAGGGGCTGATTCAAACTAAGTTAGATTATACACTTCCACATGGTTCATAGTCTTATTAAATTTCACAGAAACAATGTGTGCTAATTGCTTTCAGAATCTATAGCCACATGTGTAACACAGGGGGAGAACAAAACAAAAGACATGGAGCAAGTGAAAGCTTGGCTGTAAATGGGAAGAGAATGTTTCATGTTGGTTCTTTCACACTTTAGCACCCAAGTCGTTTAAAGTGATTATGAAAAGCTACCTGCCAGCAAGCATTCAATAGAAACTGTCCTTTAAGTTAAGCCTAGCTGTTTTTCAGGCTCCATCCAGCAAATATACTACTGCCATCATGAGCCTGTTGGAGGAAGGACAGCATATAAATGTGATAAATAACATGCGTCCCATAAATTTGACCTTCAGCTTTTACTCTGCATCTTTATGAAACCCAGCATTAAACACAAAGGGGGTCATTTTTGACCCCACACAAAAGTACCTCAGGCAAGACAGTTGCTGCACACAAAAAGGCCTTGATTTGGCTGCATATTTCCTCCAGGAGATCTGATCAGCAGAATAGATTTCAGATTTAGCTAGCTAGGACAGATAGTTTATGAACTAATCTTTTCTGCGACAATGCATAACAATAAAATCTAGTTAACATGCTTGGCTTATTGATCTTCCATCCGCATACCCCTAGTTTAGCTCACAAATTTAAAACAAGCATAAAAAAGCTCTTTCAACAGATGCTAATTGTTTGTTGAGGGATTTAGCTCAAATTATTGGCTTTCAAAACAGAATAAGATAACCTGTAATTAAATCTTTTTTGTGCCTCTGTTTGGGCTATAAAAGTACCCCACAAAATTATTCTTATGTACACATTGGGAGTTTGTTACCTGAGGGTTACTTTGATTAATAGAAAGGCAGAAGGCTGAAATTGGGGGATTTTTTTTAAAAAAAATTACTGAGTAAATTTGACCACGTCCCAGAAGGACTAAAGTATGGTTTTTACACAACAGAATGTTAGCCAGAAAGAGGAGAGTTGCCTAACATGCAGGATGAAATAATAGCTATCAAAATTATTCCACTGGCTATGAAATTCTGCGGCATCACAATTCCTTAGTGGTCCCATTCGTTGAAGACCTGGAAATGCAGTAACACACAGTGCAAACACAGACTATATCTTGAGGCAGCCTTCTTAAACCTAATGTATTTTGTCAGCAAGATTAAGGACAGCTCCATATCTATGGCTTTCCACACACCTATCACATTTATATGATAAGCACAAGTGAGGACAACAGGAAACAGCTTAACAGGAGGAAGACACTAGCTTTGAAGGATGGGAATGGCTCAGTGGCAGAATCCAAGTCCCAAAATTAATCTTCAAGATCTCCAGTTCGGGCTGTTCAAAATCTTGGAGAGCTGCTGCCTATCAGTGTTGAGAATAACAGGACGAATGGGCAAACCAGTCTGATGCTGAGCTAATATAGCTTCCTAGTTTATCTACATGCGGGTCTTCTGAAGACTGTTTCAATAGCATTTTTAACTGTGTCAGAATATTCTCTAGAGGCCAAAACCAGGCTGTGGGAAGTGTTAAGTTCTTTTAGCCACTTGTCCTTAAAAGCTGTAGTGATCGTGCAAATTAATCCACATCAACAACATTCAATTTTGGAGGAATTAAAAAAATACATACTCTGGTTTGTACACAGGAAGCCAGTAGACCAATCTTCCTCCAATCACCAAGTATTCAGATGCAAATTTTAACAGGTCGAAAAGGATGTCACTCAGGTTGTAATTTGAAGAAATGTAAATGTGATTTTCAGTGCTAGGTTTAAAATAATTTGTAGAAGCTATGTTAGGATTTCTATTTGTTCACACAAGGCATGATGGTTTTGCAATATGAACAGAAGTGAACATTAAGAGTCCTTTCTGGGAATGCCAAGTCTCTCTCTCACTTAAAAGACTTAAAATGCCTAAGCTATTCCTTATTTCTATAATCTTCTACCTTTTAAAAATGAGGAAGAAATAATAATACATTTCTGATACAATCTGAATTTCTGAAAGTTAATGTGGATCACAGAGGAACAAAAACTTCATAGAAATTCAAAAGCTAATGAGATGGACAAGTCCACACAACACAGCAATTCACCCCAGAAATAAACCATGATGAGTTTGCTGATGCGTCAATCAGCAATGTGTGATACGTGACGAATCTGGTCTGGGGGTTGCCATTTGTTTGATCTCTGGGTTTGGTCCAGTTCGTTACCGCTGTGAGTCTAAGCAAGTATGCCCAGCATTTGTGTGGCACACTCTGGAATTCAAGCCCTGCACAACCACTGCACAAGCAGCCTCCCACTTCCATGTCACAAGCAGCAGCCATTTCTGTGCTGCACATAACATGGAAGAAGTTTGCTGGTTGTACAACCTTTGTTCTACAAGCATTCATGGATTCCCTCTTGGACTGGGTCACTTTCTAAGACAGCATCTAGAAGAAGAAGCCTGCAAACACTAGAGGGATGGGTCCCATGGAGCTTCCCACAGTGGGCCTGACAGACAACTTGGTTCACCATGGGTCCTGTGCTGCCCTGGGTTTTCCTTCTGGACTGCTGCTTCCCTGCAGTCACTGTGGCCATTTCTGACCCACCACAGCATGTCCCTCCCCCTTATCCCTTTTCTGGTAAGGGAAGAGCTCAACCTCCCACTTGAGAGCCAGATTTTGCAATCCCCATTTGGACAGCCACTTCAAACTGCCCAAGCAGCACCATGGAGGAGCTGTCTATGGTTGCAAACCAGGTTTTTTTTTGGGGGGGGGGGTTTGGCAGCACTTACAATATGTGCAAATATTTTTGCACATTTGGAAAAAAAATAGTTGGGAGGAGCTTTCACCCATGTGCACCTGCATACTTATGGAGGTCCAAAAATGGGACGTCTAGTCTGGATGATGTCCCAGAAGGTACCTATTGGTGAAATACAATTGACTGAGGGGCTCCAAAGAGCCTTCACCAACACCCCATTGGACAGCTGGTGAAAGCTGAACTGTCAGGCCAAAGCAAAGGTGTCACTGAAGTGTCCTTGTGCAAACAGGTTGGCTGGATTTACATTAAGATCCTCTGTTCTGAGAGGTGTGGGGAGATGCCGTTGCCTGAAGGATGTTCTCACATTTCCCACTGTTCCGTGTACTCTAGTGGCTAAGTTCCTTTTAAAAGTGTTTTGTGTTTTTTTCCTCACAAGGAGGCATCCATTCATGCTTGCAAATGCCTATATGAAGCAAGCAAGGAAAGCCCTGTCAAAGAATTCCCTTTCTAAAGGAACCAGTTTGACAGCCAGCTCTCGAAATGCTAGCTCCTTTAGAAGGTGACTCACTTGAACTTTTTGCACTAAAAGGAGGTGGACTGTCAGCACAACGGGCTGTTGTGTCGGGCAAAATGAGTCAACAAGTTACTGCAGATAAAAACAGAAGATGGATCAGAAAACAGAGTTTTTAAAAAGCTACATAACATGACTGTGTGTGATGGGCCAGGACAGTGGTGGACGACGAGGCATTTTTATCACTGGGCTTTCTAATACAAAAGGGCAATATTACCTTGGCCTCTATCAAGAAATGGCAATACGAGATACCAATCGGTGCAGGTTTAAATCAAGGATAATGATCTTCCTGTGTTTTTATTTTAAAGATAAAACAACAATAATGTGCAATACGGAATTACATTTTAAGAAGTCCTGATTATGCAGCTTCTATCCACTAGTGTATGATTGCAACGAGATGTGCACTGGTAGCAGAAGATAATGCTAATAGCTCTGGCCACTGTGTTCCTACAGGAGTGATGCAGTAGCTGAATTCCTAACCCCAGATTCTGTCAGAAAACACAAGAGACGTACTGATATGGGCCACTACATGCAAATAATGTGATTAAAACAAGATTTTCCAATTTGTCAGTGGGTCAGCAGAAGTCTAGAATATTTAGCAAACGCTTCGAAAACCAAAACTGACTATGTATTGAGATGTCTCCCTTCCCAACTCAAGGTTTACTTACCCTTTCTCTGTCACTTTAGCCATTTCTTTGTGTGACCCAGTTCTTCTAGTAGCTTCCCGTATGCCATATGGAGCTGCAAAGAACAAATATTTAAGATACTTATCCATTTGTACTCATGTTCAGAAACTTCACCTGTTGTAGAAAACAGTCACAAGAGTTCTATCTGGAGCTTCCAGAGCTTTCTGGAGGAGTTAACTCCATTTTTATAGCAACTACAATGGTGCCACATCCTTATCTCCAAGTCCCAGTTCAAGGGGCTAGTTATTACTGTTCCAGTCCTAAACACCAGAGGCTCCATTGTGGCACATGTGGGTACTTCCAATGGTAGCCATGGAGCAGTCCCAATGTGGTGTCCTAGAGCACCTTCATTCTGTAGCTTTTTAAATATACATACATGAATTTGTATGAAATATATTCAATTTTTTAGCAGCTATAAACAGGTTTCAACAAAATCAAAGCAAATACGCAAAAGGATAAAACTTATGTTTTAGTAATGCTCAGTAGCTACTTATTTTGGGAGGAGGTTTTACAGATAAATGTTCTAATGGAACAGTCTTTAATATTCACTGATATATGTACAATTTTAAGTAATTTCTCTGTTTCATATAAATTAACACATGTTTAGGTAAACTGATTCAATCTATCACTGGAAGGATAAACCATCACCTCCTAAAATGCAGTGGCTAGAAAACATTATGATGCTTTCAACAGTCGAACAAGTGGCATAATGACGCCATCTTCAAATGGCTACTTGTCTGGATATTTTGCCCACTTTTGTTGAAGCCTGTGTATAATAACTAGAAAGTTTTGCACAACTCATAGGCCTTCATTGCTACATCAATGATACATATCAAGATCTCCTTTTAAAATGCTGCAGGTGCCCGAGCGTTCCATACCAAGCAGCCCTTCCCAGGGATCCCTGAAGGTGCCTTGGACACTGCACTGGGGATGTCTAGTAGCTCCCCCTCCTTCCCTCGCCATTACAGTATAGTTGTCCACCCAGCTCTCCTATTTTTGGACTAGAGAGTGAGAACAATTAACATCTGACATCTGCAGCATGTTGCTGAAAACTTAGCGTACAAACTAAAGGTTCAAGTTTGGAAACAATTTACTAAGCAGCAGCAAAATCACTAGCACTTTCAAAATGGATTAGGATTAGCTTCGAAATGCAGATGGAGTCATCCTGGAGACAGATATTAAAAAGTGCTTCCAAAGGAAAGAGCTACAGGAAACAGTGTGAGTGCCAATGAATGCACATAAGCATTCATTGTAAACATAAAATAAACTGGACACAAATAAACAATGAAACTGTCCAGATAACTCATTATGAATTTATATTCAAGTAGACAGAGGGAAATGATCAAAATGTAGACTGCCATATTCTATAGGATGCTTGCCAACTTCAGTATGATGACTCCCAGATGTCAGTTACTTTAGACAGCATGACCCTTACGTCCCATTATGACAGGAGGCACAATTAGGGAAAACTGCTTTCTGTTTACTCACAGAAAAAGGGCCTTATGCTGCTAGATGCCGAGGCATGTGGTGACGGCATATAAAAGTTTTAAATAATAAAAATAAATAAAATACATTTAAAGCAGCATAAATAACATTAAAGAACAATCCTGACTAGCTCCTTACAGACAGTCAGCATATATTTTAGTCTGGCTGTCCTTATGATGTTAACTTCAGACAGTAATCTGTATGACCATCTTGTAAATGCTTCCACCGTGATCGCTACATACTGCATGCATGAACTGTACATATTTTAGGCTGTGCCACATCTTACGGTCTGTGAGTATTGCATCAAACTGCAACCCCTTCCTCCATATGGGTTTTGATGCATCAGAAACGAATACATCAAGGTAGTATTTTTCCAAGCCATACTGACGAAGGTTGGCTCTGATATTTTCGTCTGGTCCTCTCCATTTTTGGTTCTTTCTGCTAGCTTTACCTGTAAGCAAGGCAAAACAAATCAATGTTGTGCCAGATTGAATTAAATAATTAGTGCAGGTATTTCTTTCTTACTGTAAGTCATTCAAGAAACTGAAAGAAAAACAGGCAAGTTCATTTCAACTGTGTATCTTTAAATGTTTCAGCTTCAGACATGCAAAGAAACAGGAATGGAAGCACAACTAACACCTTATTTTTTACTAATGTGTAAAATTAGAATTCATACATCTTCTCCCTGATGAGATGTGCAATCTCCATACAGATCTGTAATGTGTGTTTCCCTGTGTACCTCCTTGCATGGAGTTCTGTATTTGTGTGATTACACAGCACATCAGCAGAGCATCAAAGTGTCCACCTAAACACAAGGCCTAGAGAGCATACAAATGGGAAACTCTTTGCAAAAGAATTTCCCATTTGTATGCTCTGGATGATGTCTTAAAGGGAAATCCGTTGTATTGTAAGTGCAAAAGGCTAAAAAAAACCTGAGAACTTTTTCTAAAACTGCTGAAAAAAGCAAACCAAAATATAACTGTTTATAAAATAAATATACACATTTGATATAGGCTGGGGTTTTACATATTCCCAAGATCCTGGGCATGTCTAGTGGGATTTTTGAGCATGACACTCAAGGTGAAATGATTAGTATGTGTACTGTACTAATAGCTGCATGTACTCCAATATAAGTCAAGAATAAGCAGGAGAAATGGCTCCTTGCAAGCCATCTGGAGTACTGCATCCACCTGCATTTTTCTTTCGGTAGTAAACTGCCTGTTTATCATAGCTAAGATAACAGAGGAGGGTTAATGCAGGGCTGGTGAGAGAATCTCCCTGCCTCTGACCAAGCTTGAGCAAGATAGCTTTTGATTCTTTTGCAAGATTTTGTAGCTGCTCCTAAATACACTAAATTGCTACCATATGCTATTTAATTAGATTCTCGCTGCAAAGCAATGAAAAGAGCATACCCAGTCCATGGATTGTGCTATAATCTATATCTGTTCCACATACATATGCTCCAAAGCGTGCTGAGGCTATAAGAAGTCCACCTGCAAGACAAAGAAATGAGGTAGGCATTTGGCCAATAATGCAACTATTTCAGAATACAGCTACAAAATGCATGCATGTCATATTGTGGAACTAGAGTGCACATCTGAATATTGTTCAAAAACATGAGCCAGGTTTGATAAAACTAACCACAATCACCCAGAATCGGGTCATCAAGTTACCTATTTTGATTTCTAGCTCTCAATTCATTTTGCCTTGATATTTTAACAAGTACAAACTTCCCCCTGGTTCCATTTTTCATGAAATAGAACATTAAGGCAAGAACATATAACTGAAAGTTAAAAGAGATGGCTTAGAAATGCTTGCACACTAGGAACTTCAGCATTAGAGACTTCTCAAAGAAGAGTGATAAAACAGACACTGTCAAAGCTGAAATAGTGCAGGATCTTCCTGTAGCACTGGCTTGTAACCTTTCCGTTTCAGAAGGCAATCTCTGAAAAAACTCACACGTTCCATAAACTTGCAGAGACTAACATATTCTAAAAGGAACAAATTGATGCAGATGCAGCTGAGAACTTTGTGGCAAACAGGCTAGATTTAAAAGTACTCTTTAATAGTATCCAAACAAGTTTCTTGTTCATACGTATGATGTTTCAAGAGATTTTCTACAGAGCAAACAACACAGAAATCTGCTCAGCTCCACACACAAACATCTTGCAGTGTCTCCAGTCAAAGGTGAGTCCCTTAAACTGCTACAGGCTTCAACAAGACAGAGCTGCATGTCTTTGAAAACAAAAGGATGTGAAAGTGCTTAACTTTAGTTTTTGGTCTTTGTTATCCATTCCTGTTTTAGAAGTTTTATTTAAAAGACGCCTGTCAAAAATATTTTCATCTTTAACTGAACATACAAATCCTTACATGAACAAGTGGTGACTACAAAGCTGTGAAACAAGTTTAGATTTGTAACATGGACAAGGCTATTGTCATTGTTCTGGCCTGAACATCTATTTTGAGATCATATGCTTTAAGAGGATTGTGCTGCATTGCTAGTAATAAGGAGAGATGCCAGAACAATTTGGGTTTAAAAATCTGAAAGAGTAGCTGATCCCCTTTAGACCAGCTAAGAACAGTAGGGCAGACTGTAATTATTCACACTCTACAATGACATTTTGGGATGGCAGCATAAGTTAGGGTCTTCTCTGTGATGTCCCCCAAATTGTGCAATTTCATTCTCATTCATTCACTGTCATGTATGTGCTTCACCACCAATTCCAGCCTTACAGCTTTATCCAGGAATGTGGAAGTGGATGTAAGATACAAAGATTTTCTCCTTGTAGTAAGCCTGCATACTGTAGTGTTTTGAATTGAGCTTTTGGTTGTGGTTTTATTTTGTGTCTTTGATATGTATGTATCTCACACTGGACTTTAAGGTGAATGGTGGACAATACATTGAAATAAACATGTGATTTGTATTACTTTCAGAAACAGGTCTAACATGAACTCAGCATGGAATGCTGTAGCATGTATGGAGAATGTAGGCCCTCCAGATGCTGGTGGGCCACAATTCCCATCATCACTAGCCATGCTGATGGGAGCGGAATTCAAAAACATCTAGAGCATCGCTACAGGCCTAGAGAAGTCACTCGTTGATATTTTGATATCTTCTGCCAAAATGTCTTCTCTGCTCATATTAGTGAAAATTCCTTTTCAGCTTGATGTCAAACTTAGTAACAGTTGTATATCTTACCCTGTAATATATTTTTTATTTCACATCAAAAGTGTTTCACAAAAAGATCCTTTTACACTAACTCACATTACTGTGATTAAAGCGCCCTCTACTGACATATCAGAAAAAAGTATAATAAAGGAAGAAAATGATTTGTTTTCTATCCACCTACAGAACAATGTAAAGAAGAAAGCCTACTTTGAACATGCCAATCTGCAAGCAAGATTGCATTTTTTCATATATGTGCTTTTCCTTTCCCAAAACCAACTCTGAACTGTGTTATATCCAAGTAGTACGAAGTAAGCAAACGTAAGAGAATATGTGTAACTCCTGTTAGCAGTGAAGCACTCAGGAAAAAAGAAAAAAATCAAGAACTATGCTTGATAGATACTCCCGCCTGTGTACCTTCTACTGAAAAATAACGCATGTGACATTTCTAAAGTTCATGCATTTTTCTAGATGCTAAGCAGGATCCTATGAATTCCGAAAACAAAGATGGGAAATGTTAGATTGTAACATACAACACACAAGAAGAACTATAATTTTGAACATTCAGCAAAATAAAACTGGTACTAACTGTATTCCATAAACAACTTAACTTGGGAATATGCTTTGGATAACATGACAGACTCTTTTAGAGCAAATGAATGATGGGTAACTTCCTAACCATATTTGGATCAGATGTGCTTTGTTCCATATAAATGTAATCTTAACAAAAGAAACTGTTCCCACTTGTTAGAAGTATTTATGTAACTGATCTATAGCCAGAAAAGAGCTGAAGAGATACAGGATTGCTGAATATGAAGCATGCGCAGGCTGTTCAAAAAGTCATTTCCCCTCCCCTCAAAAATATACCTGTTCCCACAAATGGATCAAACACGACATCATTTGGTTTTACTTTCCCATGGTTTGCCATGATAAAAGCCAAGCAGGCATCCATACTTGTGTTTCCAATATAATGTCTCCTTTTTACACTATATGACTCAATAAGGTCCCTTTGCCCATCGGCAATCTAAGGAATACATGGGGGGTTGAGGGAAGGAGAGAAAGGCAATAGGAATGGCTTAGTTTGGTGATCAAGCATTACTGACATAAATTTGAGTTGAGAAGAATGTTGCTTTAGAAAACCCAACTGTTCCCCAAAACATTATCTCAGGTCACAATATTGAGCACTTAAACAAACAGCACTATAACTTGCTAACTGGGCCAGGTGTCGCCAACAGTTTGGACAAATGGGCACATTTGGGAATCTGAGAAACTGTTGTGGCACATGAAGAACATGGTTCCCATGGGCAATGTGACTGATCACCCAAAGGCTGCTGTGGGGGCCTGGCTAGCCAAAAGGGGTCTCTGTGTATGTGTGCATGTGCACATGTGAGAGAAAAGCATGCAAGAAAGAAATTGTAAAGCTAGGCGGGAGGGAAAATATCACGGAACAGGGAGGCCAGAAGCTACAGAAAGGCAGAATGAAGCGAAATAGTGAAGCTAAAGGCTGGGAGTGGAAAGAAGCTGAAAGATAAATGGATAATGAGGGATAAATGAGTATCAGCTGCATAGCCTCTTTTTTATTGTATGTTGCTTTTATGTGTTTCAAAATTTTATATTATTTTATGTCCACTTAAAGAATCTTCAGACTAGTTATAGCAGAATATAAGTTGAATGAATGAATGAAGGTGAAGGCTAGAGGCTAGGCAGTGAGAAAAATGGGGAAGAGAAATAGCAGAAATAACAAAGAAAAAGAAAGAAAACAGAAACAAATAACAAAGAGAAATAACAAAGGCATTATGGCGGAGCGACAGAAGTGGCAGTGCAGAGACAGAGAGAAAAGTGTGGGAAAGGTCAATATAGGAACCAACTCAGAATGGAACGCTAGTCCAGTTGGAAAGACCACTGAGTTCAGGCTCCTGCTCTGCTTCCACACGTGGCCGCCCACAGGACTGTGGGCCTGCACCTTCCAGCTTAGCAAAAGCGACTCCGCAGGCTAACTCAATGTAAAGCTCTGCATGCACAGCTACTATGCCTGTCCCCTAAGCTGATGAAAGCAGTTTTCAGAACAAGAGAAGCGTTTCTTTTTTTCCCTAACATTTATTTAGTAAAAATAAATTTCGGGAAGTGTCAGGAAATGGAGAGTTTTCCTGCCACCAATGCAGGTTCCTGGGGACCTCAAGTCAGGACCAAAACAATCTACTACTTTATTCCATTTATACAAACATCACCAAGTACAACCAAAATGTGTATGGCTAATAAAGCAAGAGTGCATACTTTGGAATTCTCTCTAACAATTAAAACACGACCAACTTCTATTAAGCAATCCTGAGTATGCACTCTTGGTCAAGAAAAATAAGAGCTATGATGCTAAATCAGACCAAAACCATAGAACGACAAGAATCCAGCAGCCAGCAGATGCACAGCAGGTGATGGCAACCTGCTTCCTGACTATCCTTGTTATGGGGGCTTTGATTTCATTAGACAGTGCTGGGTCAAAACAGGAAAGAAGCATTGCATGCAAGTGTAAACTGCCCGGTGCTCCTTATAGTATTTAAAAGCCAGTGGTCAATAAAAGTAAAAAAAATCTAAGTAGTACTTATGTCCCACTATTCCATTATTCTCACCTATAAAATCTATCTCATGCTGTAGCTCACCTTTAAAAACTAGTGTTTTGATTATCAATGTAACCATCTACTCACCCATCTCCCAAAATATAGATTAACAGGCAGTTCTGGGACATTGTTTGAATCCATTCCATAATCTTCTAGAAACCAAAATATATGATCTGGATTCTTTAAATTCACTTTTCCTTGAAATGGTAAATATCCTAGAGACTGTGTTGAAGGGAGAAAAGAACAAACACATGAATGAAAACATTTATGTTAGAAATTACCAGCAACTACAGCACTGTTAAGATGCTATTGTTGCTTTCCTTTTGTAACAGCAGTATGGCAAGTAACAGCAATCATTGACATGTCATATGGGCACTACCTTTTTTGTGATCAGCTTAGGGAGTCCTTGGGACTAATTTAATTGCAGAATATAAGTTGAATAAATAAAAGAAATACCTATTAAGCAGAAGACTTAGCAGAGAAGTATGCACAGATTGTAATTGTATACCTTTATTTCATTTTATATAATGCCTATCCAACAAGTTAACCAAGGTGTGATATAGATGTTAATTTTTTTGATTTCTAACAGAATAAAATAACAAAACAAACAACTGCAAGAGAAAAGCAACGACATCATTAAATAAGACCTTTGTTTAACACACACACACACAACTTTAACTGAACAGCAAGAAGGGAGAATTTTGGGAAATTTCTTGCATAGCATCTTTCATAAGCACCACCCCTGATCAAACTCTGTTCTGAAGCCTATTCCATGAACTCATGATGGAAAAGATGAGATACAGAAGCAGCAAAGCCCCCCTACATGACTTGAAGGGATGAAAAGGTCTAGGCGGGTAACTTCCCCATGCCAGGACTGGCAGATCTCAGAACCAGGTCCCCATTCCAGACCTCCCATGATCCTCAGATGGTCACTTCCCTTCTACTGGCCCCTGCTCCCCTTCCCCACACTTTTTATGGGTTGGTGCTTTCCCAGCCTTTGTACAGCTTTTTCCCCAATCTAAAAGGCCAAGCTACTTCTCCAAAAGCTTAGTAAGGGCTTTAGGGAGCAATCCTATGGCCCAGAGGGGAATTCAGTATTTAGTCCAACCTCAGAGATGGAAATTGAAGCTCCAGTCCTTTTCTCTTCCCCACTCACAGATGACACAGAAAGACCCACACTGGCTGCCTTGCAGAGGAGTTAACGGGGTTTATAAATTCAGAGTCAACACTGCAACATGAGTGCACAATCTTGCATGACAAAGGGTAGCATTCAACGTTAATGCTACTTAAAGTTGACCCACTGAATTGAGTAAGCTTTAAGTTAGGCACAATTACTAAGACCCATTCATTTCAATGGGCCTATGTTAGGTAAGTCAATTATCACTATTCTACATTCACCATGCAGTACTATGAAAGAACACAAATTTAAGTAGTATTTCAAGAGATTCTGTCTACTTACATCTATCCTTTGAATCTTCTCACTTTGTGTTAACGTTTTGTTAAAAGCATGAACTATTATTTTGTATGTCAAGTTAGACTGTAAATACGGCCCCTAAATCAAAGCAAACAGTTTTGAGAACACAGCATAATGTGCTATTTAATACAACTGTAACAAATCCCTACCCCACACCCTAAAATAATGACTGCTCTTATACAAACCATTTTCTTCTCTGGGTAATTCTTCAGTGAAGAGTACAGTTCTTCTGCAGATTTCCCATAACCCCACAGTTCAAATATAGATCTGAAAGTGTTATAATAGTTTGTATTTAGCAAAATGAATATACTGTAAAACCTTGGATTGTGAGTAACTTGGTCTGCGAGTGTTTTGCAAGACAAGCAAAAGGTTTTTCTAAATTTTTACTTGATAAATGAGCGATGTCTTCCAGTACAAGTATTACGCATGCTTTGACTGCCGAGCGTCACGTCACAACTGAGTGCCGGTTCTTCTCTCTCTCTCTCGCTGCGGGTGAGTACAGCATCGTCTCCCCACCCCCAAATGCGCCCGTGATTGCACCTGCCTCCCCCCACAGCACACCTGCTTCCAATTTTTGTGATTTAAAAAAAAAAGTTACAAAATGGATTAACCTTATTTACATGGAACCTTATGGAGAAATTCACTTTGATATACAAGTGCTTTGGATTACAAGCATGTTTCCAGAATGAATTATGCTTGCAGTCCAAGGTTTTACTGTATTCCTAAACGTCTTTGCTAGTTCACTTGTGGGGAAAAAAATCCTGTGCATATTTAAAAGACAAGACCTAAAATTCCCCCATGGCTGTCTTTTTCTGTCTAAACCTGCACTGCACTGCAACATTAGAAATCTCCAGATTCAACACCTTCATAAACACAACCATTTCAAAACAGCCTTTATAAATTTACTTCAATGGTTTAACACAAGTAACTATGCAGCAGATGTGAGAAAGAAAAACTTCAATGAAGGCTTACTGCTCAGACAGCAAGGAAAACAAACATACAGTAAAACCTTGGATTGCAAGTAAGTTGGTCGGTGAGTGTTTTGCAAGACAAGCAAAAAGTTTTTCTAAATTTGAACTTGATAAACGACCGATGTCTAGCAGTATGAGTATTATGCGCGCTTTGCCTGCCGAGCGTCATGCTACAACTGAGTGGCAGTTTTTCTCTCTTGCGCTGCGGGTGTGAGTACAGCATTGTCTCCCACCTCTGAGCATGCCCACAATCGCACCCGCCTCCCCTGAGCGCACTCGCAATCACACCCACCTCCCCCCAAGTGCACCTGCCTCCCCCTCAGCCGCCCGCGATCGCACCTGTCTCCCCTCCACGCCCGAGCACACCCACTTCAAATTTTTGTGATTAAAAAAAAGTTACAGAGCAGATTAACCTTATTTACATTGTACCTTATGGGGAAATCCGCTTTGATATACAAGTGCTTTGGATTACAATCATATTTATAGGCTGGACATGCACATGGTGGGCATGTCGTGAGAGGAGCCAGCTGGAGCCGGGGGTCAGACTAGATGGCCCAGGAGACCCCTTCTGACTCGCTCTGTTTCTATGTTGCTATGTTTCCGGAATGATTTATTCTCACAAGCCAAGGTTGTACTGTACTTTTTAAGGCATAACTCTTACTTTGCACAGACTGTTCGCTTCATTAGTCCTCTTGCCATCTCTTCTGAGGGCAGGCTAAGAATCCAAAATGGAGACTGTAAGAATCAAAAAGGAAACAGCAGTAATTCTCATGCAAGTGTACTGTAATGAGTGAAATATATTTCGCTTAGGCCACTCTCTCAAAAGGGTGAAGAAAAACAAAGCTATAAGAAAATGGCTCAGAATGTGTTCTTCAGCTAGGCTGTGAGCCCACCTTCACATCCAGATTGATGGAAAGCATATCAATCAATCAAATACTCACTAGACCCTATCAGCTTTAACACTATCCTTTGTTTGCTGCCACTGTCTCCTTCTCTGCCTTCTCCTGTGTAAAGCACAAGGGTTTTCCACCCCAGGAATCTAGCGGACAAGCACTTTCTTAACCATCTCCAGTCAGAAAAGGACATGGCCGGTTCAGCCATGTCAGGACAGAAAGGTAAGGCTAATGGCTCTGAATGCTCAACTGAAGACAAGTTCTGCCTATATTAGATCCAGCTTCTTCCACAAAAGGTTCTAACACCTTTATATCACTTCATTTGCCTGTTACTCCAGACCAAGTTGATGTTGCAAAGAAAGCAGCTGGACTCTGAAGCAGAATCCTAGCTCCTCCATTTACAGTTTCTCATAACATAGGGAATCTGTGATTTTCCACAGGACATACGGATGTCATTGGTAGATATAGTGGCAGCATTTGGCAAGATACAAGTTTTAGTTTCCCTTGAACAGGCCAAAAAAGTATTTTATAAGAGAAATCTCTGCAATATTAGAAAGTGAAGCAAAAGGTGCTCTGAAAACACTTGGAAGGAGTAAAGCACCAGGGGTAGACAGAGTACCAAAAGAAACCATGTTTCAGAGATTTTATCAGTCCAAGTCCTAACAAGAATATACCAGAAATATGGAAAGCAAAACAATGGCCCAAAGACTGGAAATGCTTAATTAATATTCCATTCCCCAAGAAAGGAGATGCTAAGGAGTGTGGCAACTACAGGGCAATTACACTGATTTCCCACGCAAGCAAAGTGATGTTCAAGCTGTTCTGACAAATAATTTTACTCTATGCAGAGCAAGAAATGCCTGGCATTCAAACTGGATTTCAAAAAGATCATACACAAATATGTGTTGGCTACGGGAGCACACCACAGAATTTCAAAAGAAGGTTGCCCTAGAGCAAAGCCTTTGACTGTGTAGATCACAAGAAGCTATGGATGGTCCTGAAAAAAATGGGGATGCTTCAGCATTTGATTGTCCTGATGTGTGACCTACACTGTGGTGAAGAAGCTACAATTAGGACAGAATGTGAAGAAACAGAATGGTTTCTTGTAGGCAAAGGGATCAGGCAAAGGTGCATTTTATCTTCCTATCTGTTCAATCTGTATTCATACGCTATGAATACATATATGAATATGGAAAAGATGGATTAGGATTTGAGGAAGAAAGAAAGAAAAAATTGGTGGAAGATACATCAATCCACCAATGTCAAATGACATAGCATTACTGGCAGAAAGCCGCAATGAATTAAAATGATTCCTGATGAAAGTGAGAGAAAACAGTAAAAAAGCAAGCTGAGCTGCAGCTAAGCATTAACAAAAATCATACCTACAGAAGAATTACAGTTTTAAGGTCCACAATGAATAAATTGAAATTGTAAACAAATTTACATACCTTGGCTCAGTCATCAATTCAAAGGGAGACTGCAACCAAGAAATATTAGACTGAGACTTGGAAGGGCAGCAGTGAAAAAACTAGAAAAAGTTATCAGTATCAAAACATTTTACTGGGGATGAAGGACATGCTCATCTATACCATTATATTCCCAATCACTATGTATGTGAGGGAAAGCTGGACAGTAAAAAAAGCTGACAGGAGGAAAATAGGTGTGTTTGAAACATGGTGCTGGGGATGAGCTTTTTGGACTGACAGAAAGCTCGTCAGAAACAAATGGGTCCTAGACCAGATCAAGCCATAACTTTCCCTGGAAGCAAAAGTGATAAAACGGGAGCTGCCATACTTCGGTCACATCATGAGAAGGCACAACTCATTGGAAAAGACAATAATGCTAAAGATTATTGCAAATCAAAGGCACAAGAAGCAGAGAATGAGCAACTTGGAAATTGATTGCTTCCGCAAAGGAAGCCACATATTTGAGTGCACAAGAGCTAAGCAGGGCTGTCAAGGACAAGACATTTTGGAGGGAGTTCCTTAATAGGGTTGCTGTAAGAGGTGATTTGATGACTTGTTAGCAGCAGCAATATATCAAACATGATATATTAAGTACAGACTGTAGCAAGCCTGCTACATGAGAAGTTATAGTACAGAGCAAGCAGGAGGGGAAATGGAAGCAGAAGAAACCCTTCTATACTGTTTGGTTGGTTGATTAAGGCTTCATAATTGAAGTTAATGGGTCTTAGTTCAATAACTACACAGGAGTATCATACTCCCCTGATCAAAATACCAGCCTGCACAGAAAACAGGACATTCTAAACAATGCAGCATCTTTTTATGACCCACCCTATCTGCTTTCTCAAAACATCAGGTGATGATGATGAATGATAATTGATCAGTAAAGGTGGTTTTCCTTGTTCAAGTCTATCAGCTACCAGCTGAGCAGTGATAATTAACACACAACAGAAAAACAAGAACCACAAGACAATCTACAATTCAATTTTCAGTATTTCTAGTGAATATGCCTTTGCTTTTGGATTCCATTTTACAAATAAGTTTAATAAAATGACTCTACACTCTAATATTAAATATTATACCAATATTATCCACAATGTATCTAGAACATTTGGTCTGCTTCCATCTTAAGTATTTATAGATGCAACTAATATTTAAGCCTTGCTCTAGAATATAAATATCAGTAGACCATCTGATTTAAACTTTACAAGAGCTGAGGATTTCAACTTACATTCGGTCTCAGTTCCTGTTCATTTTTTAATCGTCCACCACAGAGTGAAACCAAAGATACTATTTCCTAGGAAAAGAGATTATGAGACAAATACATTTAAATTGTTTGAGGATAAAATATCTATTTTAGGTTATTCCTTAAAATGTTACATCTGCTGTATTTTTTCTCTCTTTTTTTTTTTACGATGAGACCAATGTTGCCACTTATTCAGTACTTTGGGTGATTTGCAGCACATCTGCTTTCTTACTATTTGTTCAGCAAAAGTAGGAAGATAATTCCCCCCAAAAAGTGGCCCAGTGCAGATTACAGGAATCCTGCAGGTGCACCTTCTCTGATGCAAAATTTCTAAGCAACTGTTAACCAGATAGAAACACTGTCCACATTTTCATCGGGTCACCTTACTCCGCCCCCGTCATCTTAGATTATACCCTGAAATGATACAAGGATAACAAAACTCCTTGAAAAAACTCAAAGGATAACAAATTTATCAAGCTTTTCGGGATACAATCCAGTTCATCCCATGCAAGCACTCCCAAAAACTTATGCCGTAATAGATGCGTTTTTAAAGCACCAGAAAACTCTTGGTTGGTAGTTTTGTTGTTTTTTGCAACAGACTTACACCAAGTTTGCTGCCCCTCTGCAACCTGTTGAAACGTTGGGGACAGCCAAGAGTGGACTTTGTGTAAGAGCTCCACTTAGATCAAGTACTCAGTGCAAAGTTCTGGCTCTGGATGCTTGAAGTCTAATTGTATGCCTTTTGCATCAGCCTGTGTGGCTGACAGGACTTGGGAGTTCTAGCAATGAAAAAGGTGAAACCCCTTAAGTGAAGCAGACCCAGAGCCGTGGACGCGTCCCGTAGTCAATACAACACAGCCCATAGGAGCCTCCTAAAGGCGACATGATGTCAGCCGGCTCCGCTTGACTCTTTCTCCTTCCCTCTCAAGAGACAAAAGAGAAAAATGCTCCCATGCGGGACAGTCGGGGAATAAATGCGGCGCGAATGCGGCTGAGTCCGCCAGCGTCCCCACTGCAGCCGCAGCCGTGGGAGCGCGTACGTGGGGACGCGACTGCCGCACGCGGGAAGTGCAACTCACCGGCAGCCGAAATGCCAAGTTGTCCTGCGCCAGGAGCAGCAAATAGCGCGTAAGCCCCGCGCTCTGCAGCGCCATCGCTCCGGCTCCGGCTCTTTCTACGCCCGCATGCGCGCGGGGAAAGGAGGAAATGATGAGAAGGGGCCATAGCACAGGCGCCGGGAAGTGCGGGGCAGAAACGGAAGCTGCACAAGGCAGGCTTTCCTCGTATTGCTGCTGCAAAGTTTAACGGTGCGGTTGCCCTTTCCGTGATGCCATTTTTTCGGCAAAGTTAGCAGCGCGCTCTTCCTAAGTAGGCTTACTCGTAGTAAGCTGTGAGCGAGGCATTCTAAGAGGTTTTCACATGGATGAGCTTTAGGGACTGGCCTCTAAGGCAGATCAACTCAGCTAGTGCTTGTAGGAGGCAGCCCTGCTGAGCTCGGAGGACCGATTTTGATGCAACACGCCACGGAAGCCTGTATTGGTTGCATATTGGTTCAAAGCGGGTTGGGAATATGAAATGACACTTATTTCTGCGTAGTTTGTTAACCAGTTTTGGTAGGTAACAAACGCTTGTAGGATCCTGTTCTGAAATCTTCCTATTTATACTGGTTGTTGTTTGTGTACAATGATATTAAAAGCTAAAAAAAATACTGCATTATGAGATTTTTTTATGCTAAGTAATTTTCCCTTGTAAAAGTAATTTTACAAATCTTCTGAGCCCTTCCATTCGCTCACGCTCTTTGAATTTGCACCACAGGAAAGCTGGGACACTTTTACAAGGAGTTTGATGACATCTGCTGTTAAAGCATATACCAGTTAAGCTCGTCTTGTCTGCTTATTAATTTTTACATGTTAAAAGAGAACATTTATGATCAGCTGCACTCAGACGCTATTAAGGAAGTCACTTTTCATTTTCAGTTGTTTTACACTTAATGGAATATTCTCTGTAGATAATCCCCAGCGACCACAACGAGGATCTTTCCGTTCTTTCCACCTTAAAAATCACTGAGCTGTGGAAAGAAGTCGCCGCCCTTTTGAAAGGGTGAGAAAGGCACGCTATTCTGATTGGATAAGTGTACAGTATCTGGAAGCAAGTGAGCTGCTTGCCGCATCAAACTGGCCAAGGCCAAGCATAAGCTTTGGTGTGCTGCAAAAGGTGGAAACCAGGATTTCACTTACCAAGAAGAGACGCTACTGCAAGACCGGTAAGTAAATCAATGCCGCTATTTCACCAAGGGCACATTGCAAGAAATCAGCATAACCCCTCGAAACATTTAATGATCTTTGTCAGTCTATTTTCTGCAATTAGGATGCAATGCTATGCATGCTCATACAGAAAAGGTGCCCTAAAACTTTCAGCATAGGATTGCACCTTCAATTCCCTTCTGACTGTGCTGTTTACAGTTCTACCCCCACTTTGCCCCATCTGTATTGCGCATACGCCTGAAACTCTATAGCGCTACAGGCATGTGATGAAATGGGCAATAGTCCATGAGAACTTACGCTAGAATAAATTTCTTAGTTTTTAAAATACTGGAAGACTGTTGGGGTTTTGCTGCAATAGATTATGATGATTGACCCATGTTAGACTATTGCAACAAAACAGGCTTGCGTATCTGGTGTGTTCTGAAACACAAATATTTTATACTTAAATATAAAATATATTTTATGTGCTTTAAATATAAAATATATTTTATGTGCTTTATACATACACACTTAGCAACCCTATTGAATATAATAGGGTTATTTTCAAAGTAAGATTGAACTGTAACCCATTTATACTAATTTGGGAGCAGGTCAGTGTCTGAAGTGGGGAGGAAAAGTGTACTCAGTTAAATGTACGTAAAATGTAGGGTGTTTATAAGTCTACCAGGAAGTGGGATGGCATCCACCTCATCCTACCCATTTGAGCAAGTTCTCTGATATGGAGTGGATTTTTCTAGGCATGCCCAAAAGGACTGGGTTGCAATTTGACAGCTCTTCCAAAGGTTATGGGGGTGGAGAAATCTAAGACAATAAATTTGTCTAAACACAAATGCAGGTTGATCTACTGTTTTCTTTTTCACTTTATTATAACATAGAATTGTCACACCGATCTGCAATATAGGCTCGGAATCAGTTTCATGTCAGGGCAAACAGGTTTATTTACAATTGAATGCATGGATCCATGGGTGCCTAAGATAGGAACACCCCCATGTTAATTTTCTTAGGGCTATATAGAATACACAAAAGGGGAGTGAATACAATACACAGGAAGGTGATTGGATACTTTGATATGTATAGGAAAGTGATTGGATACAGGTCACAACACTATAAAGAAAAGTTACATTTCACTCTAGATGCCTTTGACAAGTCTTCTAAAGTTACCTTGAACAGGCTGACCAAGTTAAGTAAACAAAAAGGTTACATGTGTGAACTTACAGGGTTAGGGAGGCACTCTGGCAAACCCATAAAATACAAAGATAGCAATTGACAGTTACCCCCTAATGGAGTGAGGTCATTTGGTCTTCACCACCAGACAGAGGCACCCTTTGTGTTCTGTTTATGGCAAGGCAGTGAGGCGGGATAATATACCTTGTTTTTCTGTGTACAGAATTAAAATAGAAGAATGGACTTGGGAGATCAAACACTGTTATGAGTAATTGCTATTAGGAAGAAAAGGCGAGTATGACATTTGTAATTAACTCACAAATCTTCTATTATCTTGGATTTAAGTGAAAACTCTTAGGGCACAATCCTATGCATGGTTAGACAGACAAAAGTCCTACATCCCTTGGTATTCCCCATCCAGACATGCAATATGCTGGTAGTTGTAGGATTGCACCCTTAACTTCAGTATATCCTAAGGCTTGAATCTGTAACAATGGGGTTGCTATTCACTACTGTCAATCTCTTCCTTGATCTACTGTACAGGTTAAACAGATTACTGTTTCTATCTCTACAGCTGATTTCAGACCCTTGCTTTTCTCAAGTCCCTTGAGAATGGATGAGCGCAAAATGCACAGTACAAAGGCAGCAAGTGCCCACCATGGCACTGTGGGAGAACTAACGCGAGGATGGCAGAGCTGGTCAGAAGATCATGTTGATTATCAGAGACGGAACCCCTTCAGTAGCGAGAAGCCACTGACCTCACATACTAGGAGAGAAGATCCGACTTATGGCAGGCCTCCTGAAGGCTCCAAAACTGAACAGAGAGGAAAAGATGCTCACTCACACATAGGCAGAGAAGTAGAAGAATTATGCTTGGTGATACGTAGTGTTGGAAAGAGGGGACAAGATGGATATGTGAGAATAACATTTAAACAGCTCTTTGACAGATATGTGACTATATCCAATAAAGTAGTGGGTGTCCTGCTAAGAGCAAGGAAGCACGGCCTAGTTGATTTCGAAGGAGAAATGCTTTGGCAAGGAAAAGATGATGGTGTTGTTATCACCTTACTTGAATAAATGTTACTGCATGGTACATTTAGGAACATTTCAAAAGCTTAAACATGAACCAGTTTGGCTGACCAGGACCGTATATGAAAAATGGTAGGAGATGGGAACATGCTGAACAGACATGAAATACTGATAGTTAATTTATGCCGCAGCCCAAGCATATTCTAGGGCCTCTTCTAGCCTATTTTCTATAGGTTGCAAGCAATAAGGGCTCATTACAAGACTGCCACATGCTATTCTTAGACTAAACGGCGTACTGAGCTGAAAATACATATGGTGGAAAGGCAATGGAGGTGTTTCAGTTGACTCATCATGCTTGAACTATAAATGCCAATTAATAATGAATTGATGTGAACATATCTTCACACTTTTAGAGGCTGAGAGTTCTTGTAGCACTGATGTGAATAAAGGATGATTAAGAAGTGCATTACCTGTGAAATCAATGACACTCTCACTATAACGTAAGGTTCTTTCCACTAATGAGCCTCAAAATATAAAGGTGGCAAAGAGTAACCACCTGTAAGTAACTATTTTCAACCTGCTCTTCAAGCTAGTACAACTTCATGTACTAGCTAAAATGTTCTTTTAATGGAAAAGGTTTTTTAATAATCATTCAAGTACAAGTTCAGCAACATGCTCTTAGGACAGAAGTAGTATCATGCTGCTGTTCAGTTAGAACTCAAGCTCATAAAAACCTTTCTCAAGAAACTGAAGGACAACACAAGTTTGCATAATCAGTATCATATGCAGATACAGGAATTCATAGATAACCATTTTTATTTGTTAACGGTAAGTAGCTTCAAGTTGCTAACAGTACATTTCATGTGGTTTTGTTACATAAATTCATCACAATACATACTTAGTTCATACTGTAACACATTTACTTTAACATTTCAGCACACTACAAAGACAACTTTTCCCCATCCCCATTAAATCCGTCTACTTTATTAATTTAATCAACAGGAACTTACATTCAGCCTAAGGTATAATGTAAGTACATGCTCTGTCACCAAGACGTTAAGATTAAAACTCTAAAATCTGTAAAGTTATTTTATCTGGCCATTCTCTGAACTCCAATATAATGGAAAACTGTAATTACATAATCCAAGGAATAATGAGATGTAACATTGGTAATGCAGCAGGTTCCAAAATGCATAGTTTTAGAAAGTGCTTGTTCAACTTATTTTTTCCTTACGAGATCTGGGTATCTGCACTGAGCAGCAGAATTATGATAGAGCCAGATTAGATAACAAGGATGTGCTGTAGAAGTTTATACCAAACCTTACTGCATCTCCACTTTCTTGCTCTTTAAGCTATGGATGTTGCTTAAGACCAAGACAGATCTTCACAGCAGCAGTTTCCCACAACATGAAATGCACCCTCACATGCTCAACGTTTCCGGAATGGCCAAAGTGATATTTAAGTGACAAAAGTTTAGTGCCAGCACCATCCTCCTATCCTCTGTACATCTGCTGTCCTACTTTAGAGTTCAGGCCTAAAGAAACCATTGCTGTACTTTAAGCTGTATTAAATTCACCTAGCTATTTCTCAACACATGCATTTAACTAGTTAAAAGTTACAACAATCCACATTCAAACAATCTTATCCTAGTCCAACATACTAACAGTGTAATGTCTCACATTAGAAGTACAGATGTAAATCCTATTCTGAACACAATAGCTAATTAATACCCTTCTTGTGCGTACAGGCAAATGCATTTGTGCATTAGGTTATCTAGCACCAAGACCTCATAGGTACTGCGAGCATTGCAATTCCAAAGAATGTATTAACATATTGTATAGGTACAAAGGCCTTGCATTGTTCAGTCAAAGGAACAGTCAAATCCAGATGATACATTAAACTTTATTAAATCATCTTTTACAGGATTTGTTAATTGCTTTTTAAAGGGGCAGGTACTTTTGAATTTCTGATCTGTAAGTATGTATGCCCTGAAAAGTGCTCAGTTCTTGCATTCAAATATTTGCCTGAGAAATTTAGTGTACAGCATTAAGTTTAGCAATGAGTTAAACAATTGTGTAGCAGCAGAATCAATCTGTTTTCAAAAGTCATCTCAAAATATGGTACCAATTACATTTTGCCCTCTAATCAGCAGCCACACGCAAGTTCTTTTCAGCTTGTTGCACTTTCAGCCCTCAGACGCTCCATCAGCTGCTCAGCCTGTCAGAGAAAAGATGTAGTGTGTCAGTACTTTCCTGAAATTACCTACTGTCCCCTTGAAACTCTGCAAGTTTACTTGAAAAGTAGGACATCTATTGAGAGACCTAGGGATTAATTTGTGTAGTTTACCAGAAACTAGTGGGGAAAATCCAAGGCAGGAGGAATGTTGTAAGCTCTTTTTCCTGTCACAGATGCAAAGGCAGCGTAGCTACAGCAGCAGTTTCCAAGCAGACCCTTCAGGAAATCAGGACTGAAATAGTAACCATCTCAACTTCTCTGTCACCCTCATTTTTTTAAATCTTAAAATGGATTTAATCTTTCTTTAAATCAATCATAATCTTTCTTTTCAGTTAGACCTTTATAGAAGTCCACTGAATCCCAACAGCAGATATTGTCAGACTCTATAGGAGGTTTAAATGTAGGCTGGAATCTTATATGTGCTTTTCTGGGAATAAGCCGCACTTACTCACATGCAAGATAGATTTAAGTCAATGTGTACCGAATTATCCTGTTAGTCAAGCAAGAGCTAGACAGGTCATAGATCTTGACAGACTAACAGAACTGGTTCAACATTAATTCAAGACTGAATAACAAGTACCAGTCTAACAGAATGCAGTTATACAAATGAGAAAGTGTTACAATTTTCCAGAAGCTCTCATCTGAAATAGGCCAGGCACAGTGGATTGGAACAGGAAAGACAATGGCACCTCAATGCTATTTGAAATTTAGTAAGAAATATTTCGTATTATCTTTGATCATTAGCATAAACTATAATAGAGCCTCATATTAACAAAGATGTGGTTCAACACTCTTTCCTAATGAATTATGGAAGCAGTAATTGCCAACCATCATTGAAATACTTACTGTAATGAACCAGTAGGAATTAATTCTGTACACCATTCGGGACAAGAATCCTAATTGACTAGCTGGAGCCAGGACATGAAGATGCAAATGGGATATAGAGCAGAATGGAGGCCAGTGAAAACCCATCCTTGAGAAAGAGGAGAAAAGCAATCAGCATGAACAAATCAGAGCTTTAAAATAAAGCTCCACCATGCAGTAATTGGTAATGCAATGAACTCTAAGTATCTGAAGTACCATGTCAGCTCGTCTACAGCCCCATGAATTGATACAGTCCTTGAATACAAGACACTTCATAATACAGAACTCATATCACATAATGTTGTTTTTCTGGCATAGAGCAAATGCAGTCAGAGTGTTTCTTCTCTCTATTATGTATTCCATTTATTCAAACAAGCTTTTAATGCAGGGTTAAGTCAATGATCAGCTAATTCCACACAGCCAAGTTCACTCCCGGCCTTTCTACAGGTTATAGCACTTTGCAGAAATTGTTCATAATAGTTTTCACTGGCATTTCCTTCTATCTCTGCTGATGCTCTGATGCCATTTGACTTTGCTGAGCTCAGTTGCTCTAGGGCAGGCTCAACTTCCTTTTTGGAAAGAATCTTGGGGGCTGCCTTTCAGTTCCAAGACAACAGAGAGAGGGCAAACATACTGGCATGGCTTAGCTTAAGTTCATCCTACCAGTGACTAAGCCTTAGGAGAGCCTCTTCCATTCCTTGGAATGTGTAAATAATGGCACAAATGACAGCCCATCTCTGTTTTGGGGAAAGGAACAAGAGGAAGGGAGAGGGATGGATTTGGTCCTGGACCTGAAGTTCTGTGGGGAGCATGTAGCCATCCAAATGTTGATGGATTCTAAGCTATCCGGCTTAGGACATGGCCAATAGTTGGGGATAATGGTGTTTAACAGCTCCAGGGGGAGCAGGTTCCCCAGTCCTGTCTCAGTAATCGGATGCTAGGCAGGAACAGTTCAGTATGCTGCATTTCTGTGCTGAGCAACAAAAGGAGCTCCCTGTGACAGCCCTCTTGGCTTCTCTACTGGTTATAGAAGAGGAACAAAATGCTCTGTCCTTCCAGCAGCTTGCCCACTTGGCCATTTAAGGAGACCAGGCAAGCACAAGGCAGTCAGAGAAGGTTAGCTTTGCGGTGCAGGTGTGCTCTCTGAAAGGATATTCAACAAGAGCTGGGTTTTCCTATAATATGTGTTTGGTGCTCTTTTTGAGTGAAGCTTGCAAAAGTTGTTTGAGACTTCTCTGCATATAAAAACTGCAGGAAGGACAATTCCATCTTCACCCTTACGCTAAATCTTAAGAACTCCAACTGTATTTCTTACAACTCAACTACATGAGTGCTATTTTAATAAGCAAATTAGATACTTATACCATTCCTTATATACCTTATATCACTCAAGTTAGTAAACTTATTCCGTTGAAGGATAGTCTTTCCGGCTGCCATCATTCTTTCCACTGCACAAATGGAGTCAGGAGTAGGGAGGAGGAAGAATAAAACTCAAGTTAGATTTCCAGTGTACTAAAGTCCAACACCTGAGTCCTAAACTCATTTAAACTTATGCAAGTCCTCCCCTTTTGATTTAAGATGTTTTTGCTAAACACAACTTGGTTCAGAATACATCTAAAATAATGGGTCTTCTTGCTCAGGAGTTATTTCCAGCTCTAAGAAACATTTCAGCTGTAAATATGTAATTTCTTAACAGTCTTTCCCTGGAAACATAGCCTGATCCTAGTATGAATGGCAAAGTGGGCTCACCAGCAGGAGACCTGAGCAAGGACACAGCTGGGCATGGTGAAAATTCCCACGTAAATAAATTAAAGCAGCCCTTCTTTCTTTCAAGGCCCAGTTGAACAAAATTCCTTTTCGGCCATCCAAGGTCCATTTCTGTTGGAAACAGCTATGGGCAGTCATGCTTTTACCCCGCAACCCGACTTTGCACTGCTCCAACCAACCCAGCCACTTACTAAAGTGGACTTCTGGCCCTGGGCCACACAAGGATACAGGGAAACTTCCGTTCACAGAGGTCTAAATGCTAAGTCTTCCCTGCTCCAGAAGTCCATACTAACATATGGCTGATGGGGTCAAGAGGGTCCAATGCAATGGCAAGGCAAGTCGAAAGCCAAGACCCTGCAGCCCGTCAATGGGCTGCACCTCCCAGTGAGCCATGGATGCCTCAACCTGTTTTGTTCTTCAGTCCTATTATTTGCTTTGGCATGACGACAGGGAAGAGCAACTGCTCTCAGACTCGTCAGAATTGCCAGTTCCTTTCTAGGCTGAGCTGCTGGTGACAGTCAAAGCAATCATCCAAGCAAAGGTTTTGTTAGGCTTTAGCATCCTGAAAAGCAATTTCCATTGCAGAATATATACAAGTGTAAGCCAAGAAAGGCAGGCTCAAAACTGTCCTTGAAATACTAGAAGCACTTAAAGGTGATGCGAGGCAGGAGTGCATCAGTCAGGATTTTAAAAGATCAAGGAGATGGAGCATCAAATGTATAGAGTATAACGGGAATCATGAGCTGCTCAAGGCTTTTAAGTGTATCTATGACCTGCATCTGCCAGATTTCAGTCCAATAATCTACAATGGAGTAAGCACTCCAATGGCTTGCAAGTGCTTTGGAATACAACTCCCAGTAGCCCCAGTCCACAAGGATTATGGAGCTTATGATTTGAAATATCTTGAGGCCTCTGGGTTGCCCACTCCCGCTTTATGTCATTGGTCATATCATATTTATAAGAGGCACTTGGAGAAGGTAGTGGAAAATGTTAGACAAGGACAGTCCCCAAAGGCCAGCAAATACCTTTGTCACAGCGACTATTCCTTCCACCTTTTGTCCCTTGGCTGGCAACTAGGGTATGGGAAAACTTACAGTTCTTGGGGGTACAAGTTGGGTTCTATAGCCTCAGGATGTCGACACTCGCTCTAGCCAGAAAGCATACAGATTCTTGTATGCAAGAAGCTGCCAAAAATACACTTAATTATCTTTGTACCAATATTATGAATGTAAAGTCCAGGCTTACCTAATGGTATATGCTCACTCTTTAGAGTCTTACAATTTCCTATGTGGTTTTTAGGCACCACTAAATAATGATGCGGAGCTCCAGGTCTGATATCTCTAAAGCACACCAAGTCTTCATGCTAATGGAACACCAAAAGCAAGGGGAAAAACTTGTTACTGAAATGGACTTGCTGGCAAACAGAAGATCATCTAAGAAACAGTTTTACTGAAGCTGGTTTTGAAATATGATTTCACATCACTGAACATCCCTGGAAGGTGGAAGGACAGTTCATTGCATTAATGGAAAAAATGGCTGCCACTTTTTTTAGCATATGCTTTTATAAATTACTCCCCTCTAGGTTTATGCCAGAATAAACTTGTTAAGGTGAATCCTATGCAGATTTAGACAAGAAAAGGCCTACAATTCCCAGCAGGTCTTTTTCCATCTAAGTTTGCATAGGATTGCAGCCTAAGTGTTTAAGATAACTTAAAGTTCTTTGTTGTTTTTTCCTGTAACAGACTAAAATAGAAATAGTATATGGAGTATGTATCAAAAGCACAGAAACATAGCACATCCTCCTTAACAATGCTACCTAGCTAAGAACAATTCTGTTAATGATGCAAAGCAGTTTCAGCCTCTTTCAGGTAATCATTCTAAAATAGGAATCTAACAATAAAGAGTTCAGATAAGGCACACTCTTATATGAGACTGATTATCTGGATCCATTTCAGCTGGAGTCCAGGCCCGTTTTAGCACAAAAACAGCTCTGGCCACACTGTATGAGGACCCTGTATGAGGACCTATGCCAGGAAAAAGATAGGGGAGTTTGATTCTACTGATACTCCTGTACCTCGCAGCATCTTTTGATGCTCTTGGCCATGGTATCTTTCTAGGGAACCATTTGAACTGGAAGTGGGAGGTACTACATTGTAGTGGTTCGGTTGCTTTTTAGTTGGCTGGCTCCAGCAGGTGGTGCTTGTGCAATATTGCTTGGTCCATGGTTTCACCAGCATGATATTCTTCAACATCTCCATGAAAGCACTGAATCATCCAGAGTTTTGGTGTGTACTGCCATCAGTATGCTAGTTCTATGTGGCTCTATGTCTCCTTTTCATTCCATCAGGTAAGGCTTTCGATGTGATAAAGTATCTGACTGTGACAGTAGCCTGGATTACTGTTAACAAACTGATGCTCAGTGCAGACAAAACTGTGATGCTGTTAGGGGTGGTTCTTCTGATGGTTGTTCAACCTCTTCTGGATGGGGTTACACTCCTATTAAAGAAGCAAGTTTGCAGCTTGGGGATTTTCCTGAAGCCATCTTTGTCATTTGGAACTCAGATGGCATCTGTGACATAGAACACCTTCTACCAGCTTTGACTGGTGGACTAGCAATGTCCCTGTCTGAACAGGGACACCTGGTTTCAGTAATCAATGCTCTGGTGATCTCTTAATTTATTTCAATCCACTCTACCACTGAAGACCATTCAGAAGCTGCAGCTTGTGCAAACCATGGCAGTCAGCTTAACCTGGATCAGAAAATGTGAACATATAAGGGCAATTCAGGCCCACATCCATAGGCTAGTTATATGCTTCCAAACTGTCTATCAAGGTGCCGGTTTTAATTTATAAAGCCTTACATAGTATGGGACTTTAATACCTGACTGAGAAGCTCTCCCATCTGCAATATACCCAGATGCTATGATAAACATCTAAGGCCTTCCTCCAGGTATTCCTGAAGGAGGCTTGGAGAGTGTAATGCAAAGAAAGGCAGCCAACTGTGGAATGATCTCCTAAGGCCCCCTTGGTACCAATCTGTTATCCTGTCAGCACTAGGTTAAGACAGTCGTTTAAAGACATTATTGTTTCAGTGGAGCAGGCCAGGTATTCTGACAAGTCTACTCTGTATTAAATATCATTTTAACTGTTACATTTCTAAATTTCAGATGTTGTATTTTGGAAAAAATGCTTTTATTGTCTTATTGTCCTGTTTAGAAACTGTTCTAAACCACCCAAAGAGCTTCAGCAGCTGGTGGAATAGATATGAAATAATGCACACACATACACCTCATATGTATCCCAAGACCATGGACAGATTGCACAAGCTCACTCCTATCTGATGACCACGTTCTCTGTGGTTCATATATGCAAGGAACTCCATATGCTTACAACTTCTCCACACAAATAGGGGGGGAAAAGAGCCTGACTGGCCTGAGGTCTGCCTTATGTGGACAACTCTGTATGGAAGCATGTAGAAGCCTATCAAGCATAAGGACAATGGGAAGCAAGGCCTCGGCAGACAATGGAAACCTTATTTGTCCAGGCCCGTACTCCACAAGTCATTTGAATGCCTTATATATTTGAACACCTTACATATTTGCCCAACTGTCATCAAGGTCTTCCCTCTGAGGGTATTGGAATGGCTTTCCTCAAACCACTGTGACTGTCTAGCATGTGGGTTTTGTCCTATACTGAGACCCAAGCACAAACTCTTTCAGCTTATCCAGGCTGAATAATTCTCACATCAAGGAGACCCCACTAAAGGGTAGGGAGGCACACAATGTCTTATAAACCTGCTATCCAAAGGATTCTTCAAAGGAAAATGAATGTATTTTCCTCCACCTATTCCAAACACTGCACCTGTGCAACAGTGTACCTTAAATCATTTCTCCACAGGATGAATTTTTCATTTGGGTACAGCCATTTCATTGACTAGCATGTACTGACTAAACAGCACAAGGCCTAACGAGTTTTAAAGCACAATCTTATGAAGGTTTAGAAAGAAAAAAAGGCCTACAAGGCTCAGCATGCCCCAGCTAGCCATGGTGCTACAGGACACTTTTTCTGTCTAAACATGGAAAGGGTTGTGTCCTTTATTTTGGAGTCCCATCAGGAAAATTTTCCAAAAGCATCAGAAACCCCACTAATGTGTTTTTCCTTCCTATAAAAAGGCCTCTTAATGTCTATCCAGCTTAATTTAGCAAGGAGGAGAAAAGGCAGAAATAAACATGACTGACAGAAGGATGCAGAGAGAGGTGTAAAGGCAGCAGTGTGGTGGACCACACATAAATCAGAATTAGGATGATGTGAGAAAAGCAGAGAGGAAAAAGTGAGGCGTATGTGTTTTAGCACATAAACAGCTGAGACAAATGACTCACTTTTTACCCCCAAACTTCCAACCCTTTGAAAGTTATATTTATCATTGTATTAACCAATTAAGTACCATATACATGAGGGTTTTACCTTTAAAGGAGGCCTAAAATAATTTAAAATACATGGCATATAGGCACTAACCCACATTATCTGATGTTTTTGATGGGATTAAATATTACAGTTTATTAGAATTTTTTTTTTTTTTGGTTTATATCCTGCCTTTTTCCTACAAAGGGCTCAAGGCAGCTTACATCTCCTCCTCCATCTTATCCCCACAACAACCACCCTGTGAGGTAGGTTGGGCTGAGAGTCTGTGACTGGCCCAAAGTCACCCAGTTGGCTCCATGGCTGAGCGGGGACTAGAACCCGGGTCGTCTGAGTCTCAGTCCCACGCTCTTAACCACTATGCCACACTGGCTCTCAATTTTGAGATGGTTTGGGAGCCCAAACACTGGCAGAGATGGAAATGTTAAAAATCTATCCATAACTGAATCTGGTGGTGGCATAAACTAGGGACTAGGGCTGCAATCCTATTCTTACTTGGCATAAACCTCATTGAAGACAGTGGAATTTACTACAGAATAAACATCCCCATGGTTTGTTTTCTTCATAGGTTTGTATCCTATGTCTTCACAAGGCAACCAACCACTATTAGCATCAGGAGCTCTGTGGAGGGAATTGCAGGGAGGGCACAGTAGTAGAAGCTTACACTTTTGCAAGTTTCCTGCAAGCACCTGATTGCCATTTCAGAAAATAAATGCCAAAGCGTTAACCTGGGGCTGTCCAGCTGTGTTGGATTACAACTCCACTGTTCCCATGGCCATGCTGACTGGGAGTGGTGGGTGTTGCAGTTCAACACACCTGGGGTGGAAAAGAGGGCTGCTGCAGCACAACAGGTCTGGAAGGTACCAAGCTGCGGAAGGCTGAACGACCCTTCGGGCTCATTTAGCAGGACCCGTCCTTTCGCTGCCGCATCCTAGCCGCTCCCATCCCTGCTTCATCCTATAGTGCCAGAAATGACCTTTTGACAGCAGGTAAGATATCAAGAGAGTCGGTCCCTAAAGCTGCTGCACTCACCGCTGGCAGGGAGGACCCCGACCTGGCACGATAAGCGAGCGAGCGACGAGGCTCGGCAGGGCCAAGGGAGTGTCCCCGCTAGCAGACGCTTCCCCTTTGAGGAGGCTCTCGTCCTCCGCCCCCCTCCTCACCTCACAAGGCAGCAACTCGGTGCCCGTCTCTTCCCCGTGGCTGATCCGGCAGAAAATGCACTTGCCGTCGTAGCCGCCAGCCGCGCCGCTTTCCCCGCCAGCCGCGCCGGCGGTGCCGCTGGTAGGGCTTGACTCCGCAGCAGGAGATGAGCCCGAACTGCCGCCTTCCTCCCCGGCCATCACGGCGCCTTCTCCGAACGGGCCTCTCGTTCTGTTTGCACTCGAGGAAGGAGCGAGAGGGCGACCGGCAGCACTGCCCGGTGCCTCCGCCCTCGCCCCTTTTCCCCAGCCCACCCAAAGCCAGGCAAGGAGGCGCCCCTAGCGTGCGGCTCGGCGCGGCGCGGCGCGGCTCGGCGGTGAGGGCTGGTCTGCGCTGAACGCGGCACCCACCCTGCTATCAGTTTGCAACAGAGCAGGAAATTATGCCGTGCTTGCAGGAGGAAAAATAAAGTCCTACAACTCCCAGCATCCCTCAGCCAGCCAGGGGGATGCTGGGAATTGTAGGACTTCATTTTCCGCGTCTAAACATACCTAGGATTGAGGACTTAATCAAGAAAAAGCTGCTGCGGTATGCATGATCGTCCCGGACTAAGCCCCGCTGGATTCAACGCAGCATGTTAAGGATGCGCATCTCGTTCCCGGCCTGCGATGGGCCGTAAGAACCTGTTGTACTGTAAGCCACATGTCCGTTCTTTTTACACGGTAGCTCAGCTAGCAGGGGGCAGCCGTGTAATTTTGGACCCTAAAGGGCACAGGCCTGTACATGTAGGATTATTTTTAAAAATATCTGAACGACTCTCAGCATATTCGAAGAAGACTAATCTAGTGAATGTTGGGAACCGAAAGACTTTTGTCTGTGTAGGTAAGGAGCACCGCCCATCCCTCCTAGACAGCCGTCCTCCCTCAGTGGTGAAATGCGATATGGACGTTTCTCCCTATGTCCATGGTCATTCTGTACTTTGCAGTTGCGTACCTGCATAAGTTAAGAGGGGAACAAGAAAGCAAAATAAAAGCTGTTTGTTAAAGGAAGACCTGCTCTGATCCTGTGCCGAGTCGCATTTTAAAGTCTCTGAAATCACAGACCATCATGACTGCTACAGGAATAAAACAAAGTTCAGTTATTTGGAAATTACTACTATTTTGTTATAGAAAATAAAGATCTTTTTAATAAAATAATAAAGTGGGCATTCGTACCAGTGTGGATGCATGACCAACCACCATCAATATAAAAATGATTTGAAAATAAACTATGCTGCAGCAAGATGTCATTCCTGGCCAGCTCCAGAATGCCCATCTAGACCCAAGTGTGGGCACCTGGCCTGTTTGCCACTTGTCTTTCTCATCTCTGCTCTCTGGGTGGTTGTGGGGCAGGGACTGGGCTGCAGGACCCCAAACCTAGGCCCCAAAATTCAGGCCCAGCTGCAGTACTAGCAAAACAAGTGCCAGTCATGGTGTCACTGAAAAACAAGAGCCAGTGTGGTGTAGCGGTTAGGATGTTTGACTGGGACTCCAGTGATCCAGGTTCTAGTCCTCACTCAGCTCACTGGATGACTTTGGACAAGTCAACCTAACCTACACAACAGGGTTGTTGTGAAGTGGAGAAGGAGACTAGTATTATGTGTGCAGCCTTGTGATCCTTCCAGGAAAACACGTACAGTGGTACCTCGGCTCACAAACGTCTCAGTTCACGACCAAATTGGGTCGCGAACAGAAATTTCTGAAAAAAATTTCCTCAGGTCGTGAACTCCGCATCGGGTGATGATCGCGATAGCGCCCACCTTCCCCCCCAGCGCATCTGTCTCCCCCCACAAGCGCACCCGCGATCGTACCCACCTCCCCCTGAACACGCCCGCTTCACATTTTTGTGATTTAAAAAAAAATATTTATAGAATGGATTGACCTTATTTACATTGAACCTTACGGGGAAATTTGACTTGATTCACAACCAATTTGGGTCATGACCAGAGTCCTGGAACAGATTAAGTTCATGAGCCAAGGTACCACTGTATTATATTTATTACATAAATACTGTATAATACATGAACAGTCTTGCCTTGTGATAGCCTAAAATGAGTTTACTTTGGCATAAGCTTATATTAGAACTAAATTCATCAGATGCAGCATGTATTATGTAGCTTCCCACTTCATGGTGGGGGGTGGGGAACGGTAAACTGTGAGTTCAGAAGAAACTTAAATGCAGAAGGTATGACAGTGACAATCCTGTAATTAACAGTTTTAATTCACAGTGCAGTTGTTGCTAATAAGACATATTCTGGGCATTGCAGAGTGATACAAGTCAATCTCTTTTGTATTCATACTGGGGCACCAGTTGATTTGGAAACATGGGCTGGAAGGTGCTGTTGTACTAATGTCCTACTTATGGGTTTTCCATGGACCACTGTGGCTGGTTGACCACTGTTCATGGACTACATGAATCTTTGCTCTGATCAGCACAGCTGTTACATTCTTGTGTAAATTTCTGATTATGGATTTGGATCTATTTACTTTTTTCTGGACAGGCCCATCTTGTTTGCCTTGGATGGAATGCACACAAGTACTGCTGACAGAGGAGAGCATCTAGATGAGATCAAAAGTTGACTGTGAGAATGCTGTGGACATAATCTGTCTAGACTTTAGCAAATAACCCCGTGACATCCTGATTACCAAACTAGCAAAAAGTGGGCTAAATTGACTGCAAAATCAGACCCAAAGAGTGCTCATCAATGGCACATTTTCAAACTGGGGAGAGATGACAAGGGGTGCCATAGGATTCTGTCCTGAGAACAGTACTCTTCAACATTTTTATTAATGATTTAGATCAGGAAGTACAAGGAAAGAGATTCAGTAACTTGAGGCAGGATCAGGCGGCACAACTTCTATGTTCAACAATGTTCTGCTGTCAGTTCTGAAGAAATAATCCATTTTCCATGTCTTTCACTGCCTAAGAACTTGCAGATTATAATACCACACTCCTGTGAGATAAAATTAATCATATAGCACCAAAAGTGTGTATGGGGTTGACAGCATATGCGAAGTCAGAGCCTTGTCCCCAGTTTACAATCTAAAATGCAACCCAGAAAAGCAGTGGAGAAAGGGAAGGGAAATGGAGGCAAAAATAAACATGGAATACAGAGGGGAGTTTTACAGGACATGAAAATGAAGGAGTTGTACGTAGGATTAGTGGAAAATGTGGGTTTTTCTAAGAGGGATTTGAAGAAAGCTGAAGGAAATGATGAAGTCTTTTCAGGAGTAGGTAAAAGGTCTTCAAATGCTTGGTGGTGATCATGGACAGATATGTATTCAGGATATTAAGAGAAAATGGGCAGATTTGAAGTATCAAGTGGACAAAAGAAAAACATCTGAATGCATAAATTCCTTTATTGAAAATGTTGCAACAGCACTGCATTACATATATTAAATATCAATTTTTTGAAGGGTCACAGAATCTTGATAGGACAACACTGTTTTGCATTTAGAACACAAATGTTTCAGATATGCTCTGACAATGGAATAATATAATAACAGTAGTGAAATATTTCAAATATCAAAAACCTTTTCCTTGTAACTCACGAGTGTCCCATCATCATAAAACCATCTTTTATGAGTTCAAAATGTTATGCTAATAGTAGCTCATAGTTGTAGTGAAAATCTGTCAGAGTAGTACTGATGGCCAGAATACCTAGCAGGAGGAGGTGAAAAGCTTCAGTGCCATTAACAAATGTCTGAAGGCTGTTCTACACATGATGAATTGCCTAAAGGTTATTACTTCTGTGTAGGGAGGTTATGTGCATACGTTCCATGTATACCACCACATGTGATGAATGCGTACATTTCTGTTATGTAGTATATGCTGCAGCAAGCAATGATTACCAGCGTACTTCCCACAGTATCCACTCTCCAAAACAGATGTTTCTGCTTGTTACATGTAATTACATACATAAAGTTTTGTCAACAACTCTCACTTCACTGTATTATGTTTGCAACTTACACTATGACCTTTATAAATATGTAGCCATTGATACCTTCAAAGGAAAGCTGTTGTTTCCCTTTTACTTCTGCAGATAAAATAAGACTAGAAAGAAATATTCTTCACAATTTGAGTCCAGTTAATTGAGTCATATAACATAAGATGTGGAGTAAAGGCATATCACAGTATTCATTAGCTGGTCGGATCTCTTCTGCTGATTTGATTCTGGCTGGTCACAATTATTTCACTGACTTGGTAAGCAGGACTCACCTACTGGAAAGCACCAGATGCGTATGTTAGGTTGCAGCTTGTGTTCAGACAGGTGCTTGGTGAAAGCTCCCAAAGAATGAAAGACACCGAAAACTGACCAACAGTTTTTAAGAAGCACAGCTATGTTTTCCATTCTTGAATGTAGACTTAGTTTACTTTTTTGAGGGTGCAATCCTATTAATTTTTAGACAGAAAAGTCCTAGAAATCACAGCATTCTCCGCCAGTCTTCTTCTGTCTAAACAGGCATTATACCTAAAAGGTGTGCCAAGGGCCCAAAGAGTTAAGATAGTATAAGCTTTTGGGGAAAATAATATCATTGTTTTCATTCCCTTTTCTAACCAATGTATTTTATGAAAAGCAAATAACCAAATTTTTTTTTTTACCTTTTTCAATCCACTTGCAAAACTGAATTCTTCTTACCTAATTTACAAAACTAAATTTAGGCCCAGTGTTTTCAAGTATTATATCACTGAATGAATACTTGGTCCAACCAACATGTAAATGTCCTTATTTTTTTTAACCAGGCCGAAAAATAATTGCCTTTCTATAAAAGCAGAAGTCAGTTACTGGTTTAAAATATTTTTGAAGAATGTTTTTAAAACAGTTAAGCCAGTTTGGCATGAGACTAATATTGTTCTCCAGTGAGGTTTCAACTTATTTAAGGACTTTGACTTAAAACTTATTTTCTGCCCCATAACAATGTGGCTCTTTCCAAAGGCATTTATGTCTTAATAAATGGTTAAAAAAGGACTCTTTTTCTCCAAATATCACCAGATAACCAGACAGGTATATCTGAGATTTGGAATGGACAATGCTCCTATCTCAATCCAGAATGTGTTCTGTCAAAAGCCATAATTAGAAATAACAAAAATGTTCTTTACAAAATAAAAAAAGCAAAATAGAAAAAACCTTTAAGAAATCAAATAATTCATCACCACTGCAGAAGACATCTACTTTAATCATAATTCTTTCTTGCAAATGCTGAAATTTGAAATATTAAAATGAAAAACATGCCTACATTTCAGAAAAAAGTAGCTTACAAAGAATAAATATGTCCCTTTTAAAAAAATGCTCCCTCTAAGTGCTGTATCCTTAATGACTACTTTTTTTTGTCATGGAAACCACCACTATAAGCTGTAGAATTTGGTACCACAACTTTCCCCTCTTTTTGGTTTTCACATTCACTGAATAAAAATACACATGGAATGTACTCTACAGCGCTGTGATTTTCCACAGTATTCTTTCACATTTACAGAAAATAATGAGACTGCTTTCAACAATCCTGTACATCCCAAATGTCCTCCATAAACATGTCATATCCATGTTGTAGGAACGTTGGTAGGGCAGGAATAAGACAGTGCATGTGTATGTGTGTGTGTGTATATATATATATTGATGTAGTAGTCTTTCCAATTTTTGCCTTAATCTTCTTGTGAAGCCACAACAATGGGAAAGCATATTGTACTATGAGTCTACATTCTGATTTTCAACATCCACTGAACTCAGTGAATCCAAGTCCAACTTTTTTAAGGCAGCAAATATGTCACTCAAATGTCCATACTTCCACATCCTGTACAACAAAGTCTTCTTTTTTGGACAAGATATCATTATTGAATGTGCTGCAACAGTTGCTCCGGCCATGATACAAATCAGCATCTAGCCATAAACCAAACCTGCCACTGGAAGAAGAAGAAATAGATGAAAACTTTTAATTTTTCAGATGTAAACTTTAACATGTTGGTATAAGACCAGCAATAAGTTACACATTCAATTTAATACAACCGAATGGTTGAAAGCACATTTAACTCTTTTCCAGCGGTATCATTAGATTTACAAACATTGACTGAATTGTGCCTGTTAATTTTTAACTGGAAACAGATATTCAATGATAACTTTTTCTTCTTTTTCTTTCTCTTTTAAGGAATTTGTAAACATTCAAATAATAGTCTTTATATCAAATATATGGAAACACAAACAGGAGGTCACACACGCTGCATGCATGGTTCTGATGTCAGTGGACTGAAAGGAAACACATTTGATCCTTTGGTCTGGATTATTTAACTAAAAGCACCATTTGTTCGTCCACAATATAATCAGTTGCATGTGCATGTAAGCAAGCATCATATATTTGAACAGTTTTTGTTTAGTGAGCAGTTCTGATGAGTGAAAAAAAAGCCATTTTAAAAAGAAATAACTTGTCTTTTCAGCAATGAATGATGCCATACTACAGTTCTCACCAATGCGATTAAAGAAATATATCAAGATAAATTAAAATAACTTACTCTCCTCCTCCGAGTTCTAATGACGTTACATCACCATTGATAAAATATGTGTTTTCTCCACTCCATTTAAAAACCTAATGGAGAAGCACACAGTTTTAGTAACAAAGATACTATTGTAGTAGGAAAACTGTCTTTGATTATGTTATGAGCAACACTATCAACATGTTAGGAGGAAATGATGGGAAAGAAAACTTTCCAAAATACCATTTTTATCTGTGTACTATCTAGAACTATAATATATTCAATGAATTTCTCAGCAGACATGCACAGATATACTGAACCTGACAGGGAGGGAACAATTCATTCAAGGAACAAAAAAGATGACAGGTGGACAATAGATATGGTTCCTTGCATATTTTAAGAAAGCTTCTTATCAATTCAGTGTTTAATATAATACTTTCTGCTCAATGCTGCTTGGGAAAATTTTTCTACCTCAGTGCCCATGAGTACTAAGAAGTTGAAAAGATGCCCCAACATTTTTTAAACCACGACATATTAAATATTATTACACAGCTGATTTTTGTTTTGTTCTTGGATGTCATACAGTTGTTACTGTGTATGTGTCAGTTCATACTCCCAGCTCTGAATAGTATTAAATGCAGAAGAACATTTGGCAGTGTAATATTATACTTCTCCCTTCTGTCTCACTGTTCTAATTTTATTTGCAAACCAAGATAGCTTGTTTTCAAAACTGACAGGCTGCTGTTGCTGCTATAGTACTCCAGAACTATAAAACACACACTGAGCCATCCACAAGAACAGTGCTCTCCTCAACTGCTATGAAAGGAACATGGCCACCCTCAAAAAATTCAAACTCTGAACTGATAATTTACTGTGAAACATTTGTATCTGGCTTATCTTTCAAGATGCTCAGAGTGGCTTGCACAGGACTCTCTCAGGGATTTTCCCGTCCAGAACCTGACAAGGCTGAGGCCAGTATCAGTATCATTAGGCCATTATTTTGGCTCAATGAAAAAGGTACTGGGAGATATAAGAGCAGTTTTAACCACGCCTTCAAATTCCTTATCTTTGGGCAATTCAATCTTATTGTAAAATTGCATTTACAATTGCTCATAATATTTTGGGTAAACAGAAACACTGTACAAGGAAAAGATCAAGGAAAAGACAACCATACCTGGAAAAGAGGATTGAACGTGTATAGGAAAGTCTCTCCAGTGCCATAATAGTGGTCACTAAACCTGAAAGGATGTGTTGCATATGCCCCAAATACCTAGCAAAATAAAATGTCTGTTATGATACTTCCAAATTGAAAGGACTTTTTATAACTTGTAAATTAATAAAATTTAATTTGTTTTGTTTTAATAGCCACAAATTTTGGTCATTAAAATGCCTTCTATCCCATATTATTGCTGTACACATAATATGAAAACAGTTCAGGAGGGGATAAAAGGTCCATATGCTATGCATATGTGATAATCCTCCAGATTCTTCTATCAGCATCCATACACTAAGTTCTAACACTCCTATTCATTCCATCCTAGACAGATAGTATTTCTCTTATCATGGAAAGGTCATCAATATTCTAAGTTATCCCAGCACTTAAGAAACATTTTAAGACAGCAGAGCAATGGCATCTTCAAACTGTGCTTGTTCTGCTAAGGGAATTTAAAAAGGAGCCTAGAGCCATGTAAATAAAGTGTTTTCCCGAAAATAAGACACTGTCTTTTCTTTTTTTGGTTCACAAAAACACACTAGGTCTTATTTTCGGGGTAGGTCTTATTTTTTATTTTATTTTTTAATATGTACAACAATCCACACTTATTCATGTACAACAGCATGAATACATGTACATTTGGTATCACTTCGCCTGTGACAGGAGCTGGAGCTATAGAGGAAGCATCGGCTTATGTGGCTCCATAGCACTGGCTCCTGTCACAGGCGGAGTGATACCAAATGCACCTGCGGAGGGAGCAGAGCCGCATAAGCATGTTTCAGCCACACAGTGCATTAAGTTAAAGTTAAGTTTAAAAATAAAGTTTAAAAAGGCTCTTTATGTTCCCCACTGGCCCTGGGAATAAACACAGCTAAGTCTTATTTTCAGGATAGGTCTTATATTTTAGCAAGTACCAAAAAATAGTACTAGGTCTTATTTTCAGGATAGGTCTTATTTTCGGGGAAACATGGTAGTTGTCACACTGGGAGACTCTCAAATTATTCACCCTCTCCATACACACAGGAAAGGGTCAAAATCATTGTAGGTCACCTTCCCGCCTCACTTCTTCTGACATATTTTAAACACTCACATGTTCGCACACACATGCACTCATTTGGATTCCATATGACCCTAACCTGATTGTCCATATCTTTGATGACTAGAAGCACTGGATTATCAAGAGACGTTGATCTACGATACAGAGTTTTCAAGCTGGTTCCATGTTCTTGTGTACTGTAGACAAGCCTCCATGGGTATCCCTGAACTCTTGCTGGCAGGCACCGGGCAAGCTAGAAGGGAAACAGAATCGGTACAGTTTAAAATGCAAGGCACTGCTTATTTCACAAGTGTCTCTAGAATTAATTCTGTCCAGAATGACAACTGTATGCTTTTACACATAATCTGAACTATGCTTTTGTCTCATTATATAACCACATGTGGTAAATGTAACATACAAGGGGTTTTCAACATGTTTCTGCACTTTTAAAACACTATTAAGAATTTCAAAAACAAATTACATCACTTTTCTACATCATTACCTTCTTTTGTGATGCATTTTTCCCAGCATTGGACCAACTTTTTAATGCCAACAGCACACAAATATAAATATAAATATAAATAAATAAAAGTTTGGAAACTTTTTGAAGACCGTTTGTATATGTGACAGGATGAAACATTATTATTATTTGTTATCATTTACAAATGAAAGAGAAAAGTTAACATCTTTTATCATTGCAATGATGGGAAGGGAAACAAGGGAGCGTGCAGGGCAAAACCACTCGGATGGCTGTCCTAGAGAAGTAAGGAGCAGGAATAGCTTTCTCTTTTACTGGTGGAGAACTTCGCCAGCAGGGGGCCACAGTTAAGGAGGTTCCAGTGATGTTCCTCCCTCAATAGGCAGTAGAAAAGTCCCAAATGTGAGTTAGGCAGATGTGGAACAGAGGCAGCATGCAAGGATTGGATCTAAAGATCCAAGGCCCAGTCCTTTAAGATATAACACTGCACATGCTGTTTTACATATGCAAAGAGATGTGCATAATTAGAAATAAAGTATTTTAAATGTTACAGAAGGCACACAAATTAACCTTTTGCTTGCTTGAAGAACAGAACTGTGCGGTGTGCCAAATTGTGCTTACTCAAAACTTTATGCACCCACCCTTC